>NW_022436944.1:20317343-20384105 GCF_009761245.1 Sapajus apella | reverse complement strand
TCTTCTTCTTCTTCTTCTTCTTCTTCTTCTTCTTCTTCTTCTTCTTCTTCTTCTTCTTTTTGTATTTGAGACTGTTACAAAACTAGAAATGAGGCAGTGTTTATGACAGGTTAAAAAACATTGTCTGAAAATAAGCTGCTTGTTTACTAGCTTGTTTACTAGGGCAATCAAGACTAAAAATGTGAATTATAAGATTGTTATTTCAATTTTTATTTCTTTGCCTTTCTCATTTTTAGTCTCCAGGACTGAATATTTACTCCTGGAAATGAACATGGTAAAAATTTAAAATTTGTATCAACTTCCACTGAGTAAGTCTTTAAATAAAGGGGGAAAATAAATAAATAAATAAAAAGATAAACAAAGCTTGCTTATTCTGATAACCAATTAGATTGTCAAATTCCATGATGTACTTG
Source organism: Sapajus apella (assembly GCF_009761245.1). Taxonomy (NCBI): domain Eukaryota; kingdom Metazoa; phylum Chordata; class Mammalia; order Primates; family Cebidae; genus Sapajus; species Sapajus apella. The sequence continues at coordinate 20,383,692 of NW_022436944.1, read as the reverse complement.
GAATAATTTAACATTTTGACATAATATCTTCTGTTTAAGAAATCTAATTATATATTTTCTAGTTTAAAACAGTCTAATTACACATTTAGGTAGAAATGTGAGCCCTAAAGAAATCTGTATCTTAGTTTAATAGCCGGAATATTATTTTCTTTTTGTTTTCCAAAGATTTTTTCTTTTGGGTACATAGTTTTAAAATAATATGAAATATATTCACCACCCAGTGTACATAGTGCTTATAATAGTATTGAATAATAAAAAGCCTAAGGTCCATTTTAAAATTTTACATATGATTACATTTAAGTTAATCTTCTTTATTTGTTTTCCTCTCATAAAAACGTACTCTGTTACCTCTGTCAGATTACATTAGAGGATTTAGGTGACATTCTTGTACCAGGGAAACTACAAACACTTCTACAGGCTATGTATTTATGCAGCCACAATAGATATAATCCTATTTTTATGAAGAACAAACATAGTTGACTTAAAATAAAAATACCTTCCTGAAATCACCTATATTCTATTCTATTTTGTCCAATTTAAAAAAATATCCTAAAAGCTTGTCTCAAAAATTTAAGCCAGATAAATCAGCATAATCCCTTGCCAAAGGTTGAAAAGATTGCAGTAAAAATCCAAACAGAATATCAACTAAGACCTGACAAAGCAAAAGAAGTAGTCGATTCAAATGAATGTCTTTTTGAATACACATTTGCTCATCTTTGCTCAAGGGTCAAAAACTGAGAATTACTCTGGAATAGAAATGGTGACTATATGACCTGTTGTTTAAAATGTGTTCCTAAACTGGCTTATAATTACCAAATTAATCTTGGAATATATTAAAAACCTATTTGCACAAACTATGTACAAGCGAAAAACGGAGCAGAGCACTTTACCTGTATTGATACAAAGCATTGCATAACGAGTATTTGTTTTTGTAGCTATTGTGGCTTTGGGAACAAGTAAATATAAACAGCGGGAAACACAAATATGGAGTCAGTGCAACTGGAGGTTGTCAGGGAGCAGTATGGTGGCTTTAGGAGCTGAATTCGGCTTGAAATAAGCTTTGTCTCAGTATGCGTAAGAGGCTTTGGCACTGTATCAGACCTCTAGGGCAACCACTCAGCAGGACAGGGATTATCTGGTGGTTCACTATAGTCTGTGCTTCCCAATTCATAGAAAACTTGCCTCCCTGTCATACTCTTACATTAACTCACTAGATACTAACTTTTCCATCTATATATATTTTTTTCTAGGATTTTAGGTCTTTTGGCAAAAAAAAAAAATAGTAGATGTTAATTCAGAATCTAAAAAGTAAGTTCATAAACATGATTGAGAAGACAGCAAACATTTGACATCTATAGATAGCAAAAAAGAATAACCATGGTAATTTTGCAAGCTGAGTTATTGCCATTTTCTGAAATTGATGTTTCTTTTTTATCGATTGTCCTACCGAAAATGTCCTAAGCACAAATTGACTGTATTTTAATATAACTGCTATTCACTCAAAGTTCCAAATATATTTCTATTCTAACAATGAGATGCTTTTTTTCCCCTTTTCTTTTCTTTCTTTTTTGAGGCTTGACAGGGTTAATTCCATTTAGCTGTGGGAAGACTATGCTGTGGTGGAAACCCCATGGTTATTCCAAATGCATGACCATCAAAGAGCCAGATTAGCTGAACGAGGAGGGAAAGGAAACTGTGCACTTCCTGTCTCTTAATAAAGCTAAGATTACAGAAGTATTTAATAACCATTGTGGGTTTTAATAGGAAATTGTAAGAACACTTTTGGTAATTCACCCTGTCTACAGATATCCTTGCAGATTGTTTTTGTTTAAGCTAAATATCTAAAAAATGTTATAAAATCAGGATTCTATTATGCATAGGACTGCTAAGTAATCAACTATAAAGGCATTAAAAGTTCTTTTTGGATATCTCATTTGCACGGAGAAGAGTGAGTTGCACCACGGCTAAGGAAAACAACAGCAATTGTTTTATAAGCACTGTGAAGGCAATAAAATGTGGATTCCTTATGTAGGTCCAAATGTAGCAGCTGGATTTGGCTTTATGAACCATGAAAAATAGTTCCCATCTGGAAGTTGGTGTTGAATAAAGATGCAACAGTAAGACAGCATTTTACATGAAATATTTTATACATGTCTAGCCCAATCCTTGGTACTTTCTTGTTCTAATTGGAAAACAATAATTGAGGATTAATGTGTTTAATATTAAATACCCACAACTTTCTTGATCTTCACTTGGAATTTATTTTGTGCATTGAAAACCAGCTAGGCAACAATTTTTTTTAATTTTATTAATAAATATTAGCACTTAATAGTAATTATACAACTGTAAACATAGTTACTCATAGTTACTTATTCTAAGATTTAAAATTCCATTGGTAGTGGTGATAAATTCTTTATTTATTGAAAAATGTATGCTAACATGTGCAAACTACTCTGTCGTTATGTAGCATATTACAAAATACTAATTTTTTCTTTGTATTCTTTATCAAACCTCCCATATTACAAATATTTTACATGTAATGAATGAAGTTACATATGAACTAGTCCTGAGGTTATTTTACTATCCCCCTGTTTATAGGGAGTCATATACTCAAATACAAAATAAACATAAATCTGTAAATCTAATTTTAGAAGATTTAGATAATGCTTATCAGCATGTTTCAATCACTCCCTGAATGTATTATGTAAATTGATCAAAATTATTGCATAGTGCCAACTTTTTTGATATATGTTTTGCATTCAACAAGGGGGAACATAATTTGCCCCCCTTTTGTAATTATAGCTAAAATTGAGAGGCTGAGCAGATAACAAGAAGGTTGACAATATTTATAGGCTACAATGGACATTGCATCATTTGATAAAGGTTGATCTAACTTTTAAGCTCAAAAAGCTATTGTTTAGGTTTATGCACATTGGTTGTTTCTTTAAAAGAGACAAAGGTTTTAAGTTACTAGTTTTAGTTCTTTTCTTTTTTAAAAAACTGTAATTTTGAGTTACTAATTACAGATACAACCAAGCCATCTTTAGTATATCTGCAAATAAAACAATTCTTTTTAGCATATTTTGAGGTTCAATGAAAACGAACAATAAAGTAAGAAAGGATAGAGGCAAAATAAAAAGTATAAATCTATTAAAATTTATTAAAATAATTTATTAGATAATTTTTTCTAAACTTTCAATCTTCCTTAAACGCTTATTTTTAAATTTATCTAACAGCAAGGAAGATCAGATATTGAATGTTATTATATTTTAAAGTAATTTTTCTTCATGTGAAAATTCCACATTATGATTATCATATGCAAATGTTTCATGTTTTCACACTTGTCTATAAGAATGAGTTGAGGGTAGAGAAGATAAAAAGCCTTTAGTATAGAGTGTAGTTTATAAGGTTTCAATCAGTAGTAGCAATTACGACTGAATAATGAAGAATCTTTCTTTTGTACTATGATGAACTTTGCTTAGGATGTTTATTAAGTTAATTATTTATTATAAGATAAGAGCAACAATATTCAGAAACTTAAGTTCTAAAAAGCCAAAATAGATTAATAATTGGTATGTGTAATGTGTAATATGAATTTTATCTATGTAAGGATAAAAAAATAAAACTACCAGAGACTTTATACTATGTTCTATTTTGATAACTACTCAAAACACTGATTTGTTAACTTGATTTTCAGCTTTTTACTAAACTGAAAACTATACAGCTTAAAGTTTGTAAAATACAAAATAGGGTATCGGGCTCCTTACAAATTATGTCATTAAAATATGAAAGATGAATGAATGTCAAGAGAGAAATATTTTTAGTTTTCTAATATAATTATGAATAACTTCTTTTTATAAATGGAAGAGAAGAATCCCTTCCTTCCCCATTCGTTTTCCTGTTTTTTTTTTGTTTTTTGTTTTTTAATTTTACTTTCCAGAATTTCATTATTTATGCCTCTGCAGAGGTGGGCCAAATGTTTCATACTCAGTCTTTTCTCTCTAAACACAACCTCGAAGGTGCAGCTAATATTGTACTATTCCACAAATAACATTTCTTACTGATTCTTCCCCTATAAGTCCTTTTATCTTTGCACTTGAAGAACTGGGATTGTCTTAGTAATTCATTAAGCAATCATTCATATATGTATTTGTATACCTATATACATACACAAATATATTCACATATACATATATGTGACATATATGTAGTTTATAATTTGTATTTATGATCTACTCTTTAGATAATCCATGCAAGTAAAATTTGTATCTCTAAGTACATTATACCTTTCTTAAAAGCAAGCACTATATTTTTACAATTTGATAGCTCATAACTCATAGCTTTGTACATGATAGGCAAACAACAAATACCTGTTGCTTCCATATTCTTGACGAAACATTGCATCAGTGATTTTGCCTCTCAGTGGACATTTGGCAATGTTTGAAGACATTTTTGGTTTTCACAATACGGGATGGAGTGGAAGCATTGCACGTGGTGCTACTGGCATCAGAAAAACAGACCAGGTTTGCTACCAAACATTCTACAATGCACAGGACACTTGTTTCCTTGCTGTAGTCTTATATGAGCTCACTAGTGTTTTAATTTCGAATCTTTACAGTGGAGAGTGCCCCTTCAATGATTAGGAGAGACACAAGATGGAAATAAAGATTTCATTACTTACAGGCCCTGGGGGTACACAGCACACTTGGAAGACACACACACACACACACACATACACACACGTGCGAGTGACAGAGAGAGAAAGAGAGAGATTATGGAGTGTGTTGTGAGACAGAAACCTGTGGGCCTACACCTTTATTGGATCCATGGCATCATCCAAACAGGTTTTCCACAAGGAGCTTTAATTGATGGGTTTGAAACAAGCAGGTACAAGTTTCAGGAGGTTCTGCCATGACTGATAAGAGGTTCCTGTGGTATATCTGCATAGTCCATGCTTGGTATAGGAATCAGCGGGGCCAGTCATGTAGGCTGCATGCAGTTGTTTCAAAGGGAGGTGGTCACCAAGAAGTTGTATAAAGTAGATACCTGCATGGAACACAGTGAGAAACTGGGAGGAGGTACGGAATTGAAAACTGTGTCAAGGGTGACTGAGCCCTGCTTCTGTTATGAGAAAGTCCAACTTAAGTGAAAGCTGATGCCAAGACAACATAAAACTATAAGAATTCACTATAATTAGGCAATAGCTTTTCCATCTATTTTTTTTCTACTAAGATTTTAAGTTTTTTTTTTTTGACACAAAATGTAGATTCTAAGACAAGAAACAATTATATAGGCAAAAGTTCTAATAATCCCACAGTTAAGAAACCCTACATTACATCAAATTCCACCATCACACAATAAAAGAATAAAACTCCCAAAAGATTTTTTGGTGGGAAAACAAAACATCTTTATAAAAATCTTAACAATATAATTTTTATCTAAAATCCTATTTAATTTCTCACTGAATGTGAAATAGTAGGCATTTTTTCCTTATAAAAATCATATTACGGGGTCTGTTGCGGGAGGGGACGAAGCAGCGCAGGCAGCGAGTGAGATGCAGCACCGAGGCCCCCTTCTCTCCCGCCTTGCCCTGTTGGCGCTCACCTCTGCGGTGGCCAGAAAGAAAGACAAGGCGAAGAAGGGCGGCCCGGGGAGCCAGCGCGCGGAGGAGTCAGCCTGGGGGCCCTGCACCCCCTGCAGCATGGATTGCGGCGTGGGTTTCCGCGAGGGCAGCTGCGGGGCCCAGACCCAGCGCATCCGGTGCAGGATCTCCTGAGACTGGGAAGGAGTTTGGAGCCTACTGCGAGTGCAATTTTGAGAACTGGGGTGCTTGTGATGGGGGCACCGGCACCAAAGTCCGCCAGGGCACCCTGAAGAAGGTGCACTACAATGCCCAGTGCCAGGAGACCATCCACGTGACCAAACCCTGCACCCCCAAGACCAAAGCCAAGGCCATGGCCAAGAAAGGGAAGGGGAAGGACTAGAAGCCAAGCCTGGATGACGAGGAGCCGCTGGTGTTACCTGGGGCCTGGCCCACGCCCTCCCTCTCCCTGGCCCGAGATATGACCCACCAGTGCCTTCTGTCTGCTTATTAGCCTTAATCAATCATGCCCGCCTGATCCCTCCCACTCCCCAGCCCCACCCCTAAGCCCAAAGCAGGGAGGAACAGGGGATTCTGGGAAGCCTGAGCCTCCCCTAAAGCAATGTGAGTCCCAGAGCCCACTTTGTTCTTCCCCACGATTCCATTACTAAGAAACGCATTAAATAAACTGAATTTCCTCCCCCCCACAAAATCATATTACACTTTTTCCTTAAACATTTATTTAATGAGCATACTTATTATGTAGATTTTTAACCATTTTGTCAAATAGTGTCTTTTCAGGTTGAAAACAGAGACATAGGAAGAAAAATCCAATAGAAAACTCATGGAAATTATACGTATTTTCACTAGGCAGAAAATAACTGAAATTGAGACAATTACTTAATTTTGCAAATTTTAGAAATATGAATGATTTTAACATTTTATATTCAAATATTTTATCCATTTTTACTCCAGCCTGAGTTGTGTATTTCTCTCTACACTACTCCTATCTTATCTCCTTTACAAATAGGTAGCAAAGATTCCATTAAATTTAATGGTATTTAGCCAGCTATGACTTTCAGAAAGGCAAGTCCACTATTTTTTTTTTTTTTTTTCTAAAGAATTACCACATATTATGGGAAGGGAGTGTGAGCTCCATCTAAGGATAGTGGTTGGTTGAGATTTCAAATGTAATTTTGAAGATAGCATATACTTTTTACTCACTTGGTTCTTAGGCCTAGTCATCCTGTCCCCTCTTGCCTACAATCTGAGACTTCTGCCAGAGTCCTGGGCAGAGGGCCTGTCACAAAAACCTTTGTCTTTTCAGCATAAGAAAGTCCCATTTGTTGTTTTTGTAATATAGTACAACATAAAATGGGATAAAAGGTTATAATAATATTCACATTGTTGCAAATATTGGTGTATTATATATTTTCTTTTCAATATTTGAAGGTCTCTTTTAATTTGAGAAATTAAAACATTTGGAATCAACTTCTAAGTTCAGTTTTTAAATACCTTTCTACCTAAGTTTTTAAAATATCTTCTATACCTCCATACAGTTTTAGAGAAATTTTAGTAATGACGATTTTTTAGCAAAAGCCAGGTATGAAGTCTACACTGATATTTACATTTTTAAAATATAAAATGCAGTCTAGAAATATTAATTTTTTAAAAATTTCTATTTTTATGTGTATATAGTAAATATATTTATGAAATATATGTGAGCTTTGATACAGGCATACAACGTGTAATACCCACTTCAGGGTAATGGGGTATCCACTGCCTCAGACATTTATCATTTCTTCATGTTAAGAACATTGCAATTCCACTCCTTCAGTTACTTTAAAATGTACAATAGATTATTGTTGACTCTACTCACCCTGTTGTGCTATCAAATGATACATGGTATTTAATCTATCTATGTTTTTATGCCCATTAACCATCCCTTCCCTCGAACTACACTTCCTAGCCTCTGGGATGGGTATCAACAATCATTCTACTCTCTATCACCATGAGTTCAACTGTTTTAATTTTTAGCTCCCACAGATGAGTAAAAGCATGTGAAACTGTCTTTTTGTGCTGGCTTATTTCACTTAACATAATGATCTCCAGTTCCATCCATGTTGTTGCATATGACAAGATCTCATTCATTTTTTAAGTTATACTTTAAGTTCTGGGGTACATGTGCAGAACAGGCAGGTGTGTTTCATAGGTATACACATGCAATGGTGGTTTGCTGCATCCATCACCCGTCATCTACATTAGGTATTTCTCCTAATGCTATTCCTCCTCTATTCCCCCACCCCCTGCTGTCCCTCCCTTAGCCCCCTTCCCCCTGACAGACCCCGGTGTACGATGTTCCTCTCCCTGTGTTCATGTGTTCTCATCGTTCAACACCCACTTACGAGTGAGAACAGGTGGTGTTTGGTTTTCTGTTTTTGTGTTAGTTTGCTGAGAATGATGGTTTCCAGTTTTATCCATGTCCCTGCAAAAGACAAGAACTCATCCTTTTTTATGGCTACATAGTATTCCATGATGTATATGTGCCACATTTTTTTTTTTAATACAGTCTATCATTGATGGGCATTTGAATTGGTTCCAAGTCTTTGCTATTGTGAACAGTGCTGCAACAAACATACCTGTGCATGAGTCTTTATAATAGAATGATTTATAATCCTTTGGATATGTACTCAGTAATGGGATTTGTGGGTCAAATGGAATTTCTAGTTCTAGATCCTCGAGGAATTGCCACACTGTCCTCCACAATGGCTGAGCTAATTTATACACCCACCAGTAGTGTAAAAGTGTTCCTATTTCTTCACATTCTCTCCAGCATCTGTTGTCTCCTGATTCTTTAACGATCACCATTCTAACTGGCATGAGATGATATCTCAATGTGATTTTGATTTGCATTTCTCTGATGACCAGTGGTGATGAGATTTTTTAAAAATGTTCGTCGGCTGCATATATGTATTCTTTTGAGAAATGTCTGTTCATATCGTTTGCCCACTTTTTGATGGGACTGTTTCTTTCTTGTAAATTTGTTTAAGCTTTTTGTAGATTCTGGTTATTAGCCCTTTGTCAGATGGGTAGATTGTAAAAACATTTTTCCCATTCTATTGGTTGCCCATTCACTCTAATGATGGTTTCTTTTGCTGTGCAGAAGCTCTTTAGTTTAATTAGATCGCATTTGTGTATTTTGGCTTTTGTTGCCATTGCTTTCGCTGTTTTAGTCATGAAGTCCTTGCTTATGCCTATGTCCTGAATGGTATTGCCTAGGTTTTCTTCCAGGGTTTTTATGGTCTTATATTCAAATCTTTAATCCATCTGGAGTTAATTTTTGTATAAGGTGTAAGAAAGGGATCCAGTTTCAGTTTTTTTGCATATGGCTAGCCAGTTTTCCCAACACCATTGATTAAACAGGGACTCCTTCCCCTTTGCTTGTTTTTGTCAGGTTTGTCAAAGATCAGATGGTTGTAGATGTGTGGTGTTATTTCTGAGGCCTCTGTTCTGTTCTATTGTTTTATATCTGTTTTAGTACCAGTATCATGCTGTTTGATTACTGTAGCCTTGTAGTATAGTTTGAAATTAGGTACCAACTTTTTTTTTTCCCTTAGTATTGTCTTAGCTATGTGGGCTCTTTTTTGGTTGCATATGAAATTTAAGGTGTATTTTCCAATTTTTGAAGAAAGTCAATTGTAGCTTGATGGGGATAGCATTGAATCTAAAAGTTACTTTGGACAGTATGGCCATTTTCATGATGCTGATTCTTCCTAACCATGAGCATGGAATGTTTTTCCATTTGTTTTTATCCTCTCTTATTTCCTCTAGCAGTGGTTTATAGTTCTCCTAGAAGAGATCCTTCACATCCCTTGTTAGTTATATTTTTAGGTATTTTAATCTTTATAAGAATTGCAAATGGGAGTTGACTCATAATTTGGCTCTCTGTTTGTTATTGGTGTATAGGAACGCTTGTGATTTTTGAACATTGATTTTGTATCCTGAGGATCTCATTCATTTTTACGGCTAAATACTACTCTACTGTGTACATGTACCACATTTTCCTTATTCATTCACCTGTTGATGAGCACTTAGGTTGATTCCAAATCTTGGCTATTGTGAACAGTACTGCAATAAACATGGGAGTACAGATATCTATATATGGGTTTCCTTTCTTTTGGGCATATACCCAGCAGAGGGATTGCTGAATCCTATGGTATTTCTATTTTTAGTATTTTTGGAGAACCACCACACCATTCTCCATGGTGGCTGTACTAATTGACATTCTCATCAACAGTAGGCAAGGGTTGCCCTTTCTCTACATCCTTGTCAGCATTTGCTACTGCATGTCTTTTTGATACAAACCACTGTAACTGGGGTGTGATGATAGCTCATTGCAGTTTCAATTTGCATTTCTTTGATGGTTAGTGACCTTTTGGGCATTTTTTTCATATATTTTTTGGCCATTTGTATGTCTTCTTTTGAGAAATGTCTTCAGATATTTTGCCCATTTTTAAATTGTATGATTAGATTTTTAAAAATGAGATGTTTGAGCTCATATATTCTGATTATTAACACCTTATCAGATGAATAGTTTGTCAATATCAATATGTTTTTATTTTATCTTATTTTATTTTTGTGGGTACATAGTAGCTATATATATTTATGGAGTATGCAAATGTTTTTTATTTATTTATTTTTATTGTACTTTAGGTTCTGGGGTACATATGCAGATCCTGCAGGCTTGTTGCATAGGTACACACATGGCAATGTGGTTTGCTGCCTCCATTCCCCATCACCTACATCTGGCATTTCTCCATTCAGGACATAGGCATAGGCAAGGACTTCATGACTAAAACACCAGCAGCATTGGCAACAAAAGCCAAAATAGACAAATGGGACCTAATTAAACTCCAGAGCTTCTGTACAGCAAAAGAAACAATCATTAAAGTGAACTGGCAACCAACAGAACGGGAAAAAATTTTTGCAATCTATCCATCTGACAAAGGGCTAAGATCCAGAATCTACAAAGAACTAAAACAGATTTACAAGTAAAAAACAAACCCTTCCAAAAGTAGGAGAAGGATATGAATAGACACTTTTCAAAAGAAGACGTGTATGAGGCTAACAAACAGATTAAAAAATGCTCATCATCACTTATTATTAGAGAAATGTAATCAAAACCACATTGAGATACCACCTAACGCCAGTTAGAATGGCAATCATTAAAAAATCTGAAGACAACAGATGCTGGAGAGGATGTGGAGAAATAGGAACACTTCCACACTGTTGGAGTGTAAACTAGTTCAACCATTGTGGAAGACAGCGTGGTGCTTCCACAAGGACCTAGAAATAGAAATTCCATTTAACCCAGCAGTCCCATTACTGGGTATATACCCAAAGGATTATGAATCATTCTATTATAAAGACACATGCACACGTACGTTCATAGCGACACTGTTTACAATAGCAAAGACCTGGAACCAACCCAAATGCCCATCAATGATAGACTGGACAAGGAAAATTTGGCACATATACACCATGGAATACTATGCAGCTATAAAAAACGGTGCATTTGCATCCTTTGTAGGGATATGAATGAATCTGGAAACCATCATTCTCAGCAAGCTGACACAAGAACAGAAAACCAAACATAGCATGTTCTCACTGATAGGTGGGTGTTGAACAATGAGAACACAGGGACACAGGGAGGGGAGTATAACACACTGGGGTCTGTTGTGGGGGGCAAGGGAGGGACAGCAGCGGGGGTGGGGAGGTCAGGGAGGGATAACATGGGGACGAATGTGTTTATATTGAGAACTAGACTCTATAATAAACATGCTTTAAATCGCAATGTAACAGATTTAATCTATATTGAGATAGCTACTGGTTATTAAGATACTGTCAAGAACAACAACAACAAAAAATACTTTTATGGGTTTTGTTCAATAATGGCATGTTTTCAAAAAATAAATTTAATAGGCAATTTTATGAGCCACCATACAAGAGGTGCATTTATTCAGACCCCAAACTTTTATAACAAATGTCACATCTATATCCAAAATTGTTTGCTATTCTTAGATGAGCTTCATCAATTATCTGCTTTTTAATCTTCCTTTTTTTCCAACTTTTTTTTCAGAAGTTCTTTACTTTTACAAAACACCCACTCATACTTACTTAGAAAAATAAAATATTTAAAAAAATTCTTTTGAATAATTTATTTGTCTCTTTTTTCAGTTATAATTATATATCTGTTATAATAAATACACATTGGGTTGCTTTTAAAAATATTTGTCTTCACTTTGAGCTTGCTCCAAAAAGGAATGACCAATGAATAACTGTAGGGGTGCTTTGAAGTATGGTAGCTATCATTTATTATTATAGTTGGAAAATTCAGCTTTCTGTTAAATTATGAAAAGCAATCCTTTGTTACTCATACACATGGAAATGACTCACTATTTTGCAAACCATCTGTCTTACTACTAGAAAGCCTGGTTTGACTCAGTCAAACAAAAATGTGAGTACAGAAAAATAATGTGGATATATTTAATGACAATGGTAGTAGACCTGCTATAGATGTAATAAAAAGTAGAGAGTATCAAAAATTATGAGGTTAGTGGGAGATGAGAGATAATAAATAAATACAACTCCTTCAAGAAATTTAGACAAGCAAGTAGAGAAAAGATATAAGTAATCTTCATGAAGCTAACTGCTAAGTTAAATTTCTTTCTGTTTTTATTACCTATAGGAACTTTCCACTGCCTAATCGTTTTGTTTTAAACATATATAGCTCACCAACCACATTATAAACTCCTAAGAGTAGGCATTGAATTTCATTATTTATGTCCCTGGATTGAAAGACCTGTAAGTACATTCATTTGAATAATCAGAAGACAAGGAAACCTTGTGGAAATATAGTAGTTTTGGATATTCATTGGTGAACTTTAAAAAAAAATTATAAATCTTTTCAAAGATACAGAGCAATGCAAATAAAATGACAAATATGTATGTAGCAAACACACAAATGCAACAGACATTGACATTTGGCTATATTTGCTATAAATTATTTTAAAAAGGAATTACAATTCCTTTTTAAACCTTTTTTTCATACTTTTCACCTCTCTTCCTCCCCAAAGGCAATCACTGTTCTGATATTGGTGCGTTTACTTCCTTCTTATGCTTCTGATTTTTTTTCTTTTTTAACACTTTAGGATGTAATCTATAAACAAAAGAGTATATTGTTTTCCATGCTTAAAAATGTACATAACTGGCATTAGACACATAGAATCCAATGGCCAGGCACAGTGGCTCATGCCTGTAGTCCCAAAATTTCGGAAGGCCAGGGCAAGCAGATTGCTTGAGCTTAAGAGTTTGAGACCAGACTGGGCAACATGGCAAAACACTGTTTCTATGAAGAAATACAAAAATTAGATGGGCATGGTGGTGTACTCCCATAGTCCTAGCTAGTTGAGAGGCTGAGATGGGAGGATCACCTGAGCTCAAGTAGGTTCAAGCTGCAGTGAGTTATATTCATGCCACTGCACTTCAGCCTGGGCAACAAAGTCAGACCCTGTCTTAAAAATAAAACAAAATAGAATAGAAGAATAGAATAGAATAGAATAGAATAGAATAGAATAGAATAGAATAGAATAATAAGAGGCATTGAGTCTATGTGTCTTTCCACATTTGGTGAATTTAAGTCTATATAATAGAATCTCATTGTTATTTTCTTTACATTTGTATTTTTCTGATTTCTAGTGAGAGTGAGCAACTAATAAAAATTTATTTGCCCTGTGAGGTTGGTTTGTTTACCTATTCAAATCCATTTTGTTTTGCCTGTTCATATCCTTTGTCCAATTTTGTAGCAAAAAAAACAAAAACAAGACAATGAGTTACATGCATTGCAAATAATCATTTCTGATATGATTTGTCTGTAAATATTCATAGTGCCTTTATTGTACAGGCACTTTATTTTATATTTTTTCTTTTTAACTTTTAGGTTCAAAGAAACCTAAAGATTTGTTATATAGGTAAATTGCATGTAATGGGGGTTTGGTGTACAGATTATGTCATCACTCAGGTAATAAGCATAGTACCTGATAGACAGTTTTTTGATTCTCACCTTCCTCTCACCCCCGACTCTCAAGTAGACCCAAGTAGGTTGTTCCCTTCTTTGTGTCCATGTATACTCAAGGTTTAGCTCCCACTTAGTAAGAACATGTGGTATTTGATTTTCTGTTCCTGTGTTAGTTCAATTAAGTTAGTGGCCTCTGGCTCCATCCATGTTGCTGCAAAGGACATGATCTCATTTTTTTTTTTAATGACTGAATAGTATTCCAGGGTGTATACATACCACATTTTCTTTCTTTTTTAAAAAAGATATATATATATATATATATTTTATTGTACTTTAGGTTATGGGGTACATGTGATGATCATGCAGGATTATTGCATAGGTACTCATGTGGCAATGTGGTTTGCTGCCTCCATCCCCCCGTCACCTACATCTGGCATTTCTCCCCGTGTTATCCCTCCCCAACCTCCCCACCTCCTGTTGTCCCTCCCTTGGCCACCGCCAACAGACCTCCATGTGTGATGCCCCTTCCCTGTGTCCCTGTGTTCCCATTGTTCAACACTCGCCTATGAGTGAGAACATGCTGTATTTGGTTTCCCGTTCTTGTGTCAGTTTGCTGAGAATAATGGTTTCCAGGTTCACCCATATCCCTACAAAGGTCGAGAACTCATCATTTTTTTATAGCTGAATGGTAGGTATTCCATGGTGTATGTTTATCCTAAAGTCAATCAGGAGCAGGTTGTTTTATTTCCTTGTAATTGGATGGTTTTGAGTGATATCCATAGTATTGGTTTCTATTTTTATTGCACCGTGGTCTCAGAGTGTGTTTGGCATAATTTTTTTTTAATTTGCTGAGAATTGTTTTATGTTCATTTTTGTGGTCAATTTTAGAGTATGTGTTATATGCAGATGAGAATATCTGTTCTGTTTTTTTGGGGTGAAGATTTTTAAAAATGTCTGTTATATCCATTTGGTCAAGTATTGTGTTCCGGTCTTGAGTATCTTTGTTATTTCCTACCTTAATGATCTGTCTAATACTCTCAGTGAAGTGTTGAAGTCTCCCACTATTATTGTATGGTTATCTGTATTTCTTTCACAGATCTCTAAGAACTTGCTTTATTAATCTCAGTGCTCCTGGGTTGGGTGCACACATATTTAGGGTTGTAAGTTCTTCTTGTTGAATTACATCTTTTATCATTATGTAATGCCCTTCTTTGTTCTTTCTAAAAAATCATTGCTTGTTTAAAGTGTATTTGTCTGAAATTAGAATAGTAACTCCTGCTTTTTTCTGTTTTCTGTTTGCTTGGTGTATTTTGCTCCATCCTTTTATCTTTAGCCTATGGGTGTCATTGCATGCAGGATGGGTCTCTAAGAGACAGGATAAGGTAGTGTCTTGCTTCTTTATCCAATTTACCACTCTGTGCCTTTTAATTGAGCCATTTAACCTATTTACATTTAAGGTTAATATTGACATATGCAGATTTGATCCTGTCATTGCAGTGTTTTCTGGTTAATATGCAGACAAGATAGTGTGGTTGATATGTAGTGCCACTGGCTTGTGTACTTAAGTGAGTTTTTTTGGTGGCTGGTGATGGTCTTTCCTTTCCATATTTAGTATTTTCTTAAGGACCTCTTATAAGGCAGGTCTGGTGGTAACAGATTACCTTAGCCTTTGCTTGTCTAAAAAGGATCTAATTTTTCATTCAGTTATGAAGCTTAGTTTGGTTGGGCATGAAATTTCTTGGTTGACATTTATTTTCTATTTTTTTTTTCTTTTGAGACAGTGTCTTAGTGTGTTGCCCAGGCACTAGAATGCAGTGGCACAATCTTGGCTCACTGCAACCTCCACCTCCTGGGTTCAAGCAATTCTCATGCCTCAGCTTCCCAAGTAGCTGGTATTACAGGTGTGCACCATGCCACCCAGCTAATTTTTTGCATTTTCAGTAGACATGGAATTTTACTATGTTGGTCAGGTCAGTCTTGAACTCATGGCCTCAAGTGATCTTCCTGCCTCAGGCTCCCAAAGTGCTGGGATTATAGGCATGAGCCACCATACCCGGCTTGGTATTTCTTTTCTTTAAGAATGCTGAATGTAGGCCCCCCAATCTCTTATGGCCTGTAGAACTTGTGCTGAAAGGTTTGCTGTTAGCCTGATGGGATTCCCTTTTTAGGTGAGCTGCCCCTTCTCTCTCGCTACCTTTAGCACATTTCCTTCTATTTAAACTTTGGAGTATCTGATGATTATGTGCCTTGCAGATGGTCATATTTTATAACACCTTGCAGGAGTTCTCTGCATTTCCCGAATTTAAATGTTGTTCTCTCTAGAGAGGTTGGGGAAGATTTCATGGACGACATTCTCAAACGTGTTTTCCAGGTTGCTTGCTTTCTCTTCTCTTTCAGGAATGTCAGTGAATCCTAAATTTGGTCTCTGCACATAATCCCACATTTCTTGGAGACTTTGTTCATTCCCCTTTATTCTTTTTTCTTTATGTTTGTCTGACTGAGTTATTTCAGAAAACTGGTCTTAGAGCTCTGAGATTCATCCTCAGCTTGGTTGATTCTGTATTAATACTTGCAATTTTGTTATAAAATTATTGAAGTGAGTTTTTCAGTTCCATTATATCAGTTTGATTCTTTTTTAAAATGGCCACTTTGTCTTTCATCACTCTATTCATTTTATTGTGTTCCTTAAGTTCCTTGGATTGGGTTCAACTTTCTCCTGAATGTCCATGATCTTCATCCCTATCCATATTCTGAGTTATATTTCTGTCACTTCAGCCATTCCAACTTGATTAAGAACCATTGCTAGGGACTATCGTGGTAGTTTGAAGGTGAAAAGACGCGCTTTTTTTTTGAGTTGTCAGAGTTCTGGTGCTGTTTATTTCTCTTCTGTGTCAGCGGAAGTTCCTTGAATCTTTGAAGTTGTTATCCTTTAAATAGGTTTTTGTGCTTTCATTTTCTTTGATGCCCCCTGGGGGTTTGAGGGTGGAAGAAGGTGAGTTCTGTCAACTGACTTCATTTCTGGAAGATTTTAGAGGGTCATGAATCAGTTCAGCATTTCCAGGCTGCATGCTGTATCTCTGGGGGGCTGCTAATGGTCCCTCAGCTTTGTTTACCAGCTTCTCGAGGTTAGGAATCTGCTACACTGGAGGGGCCAAGTTGTTTTTGGTTTGCTGGTCACAACACTCAGATAGGTGGTGCTGGCTAAAGCATTTTGTTGGGGTGGTGGCAGAGAGCTTACTTGCATGTGTCAGCAGTTGCAGCAGCATGGTAGGATGCATTTGTGTTGGCTGGGGAATGTAATAATGGGAATGGGGTTATGATATTTCTGTGGGTGCTTACACCAGTGGTGAAGGGAACTTACTTTAGTTTTTAAGAAGATAAATTGAGATTTTTCTCTGATAGGATATATTATTGTTTTATTTAAATAACCTTTGCATATCATGAGATCACAAGACTTTTCACAGTATTTTCTTCTTTACTCTTTTAAGTATTTAATTCATCTGGAATATACTTTGGTATATGCAGTGTGTTAGAATCTAGTTTATTTTGTCCCATAAGGATAGCCAAGTTTTCTGGCCTTTTTGCTTGAGTATAACATTTTTATTCATTGCATTTTAATGTCACATGCAAGATTCTCACATACATATGAGTTTGTATATGTCCTCTCAGTTCTGTTTTATTGATTTATTAAATTATTTGTGCATAAATGCCACATCATTTTATTATTATATTATGCCTCAATATGTACTAGAACAAGTCCTACATTTTTGCATTGGCTATTTTGGCTCTTTCATATGAATTTTTGGATGAGCCTATTAAAGTAAAACTTGTTAATATTTTGATTGGACTTGCATTGAAAACATACACAAATTATAGAGAAAATGGCACCTTTATGTATTAAGTCTGTCTAACCTGAATACTGTATATGTCTCTAGGTTTTAAAGGTTTTTTTTTTTTTTTTTTTTTTTTGAGATGGAGTTTCACTCATGCTACCCAGGCTGGAGTGCAATGGCACGATCTCGGCTCACCGCAACCTCCGCCTCCTGGGTTCAGGCAATTCTCCTGCCTCAGCCTCCTGAGTAGCTGGGATTACAGGCACGCGCCACCATGCCCAGCTAATGTTTTGTATTTTTAGTAGAGACCGGGTTTCACCATGTTGACCAGGATGGTCTTGATCTCTTGACCTTGTGATCCACCCGCCTCGGCCTCCCAAAGTGCTGGGATTACAGGCTTGAGCCACCGCGCCCAGCCGGTTTTAAAGGTTTTTTAATGTCCTTCATTAAAATTGATTAATTTTCTCTATGAAGACCTCATTCTTAACTTTATTCCTAACAACCTTATTGATTCTTCTGGATTTTTATGCATGATAAAGTGATTTTTTTTTTCCATGCTGTGGAATAGATAAGTCTGAAGAAGTCAGGGTTCTGTGTTTGTATAGTGCAAGTTAGTACAGTCACTGTGGAGAACAGTATGGCGGGTCCTCCAAAAAACTAAAAATAGATCTACCACATGATCCAGCAATCCTACTGCAAGGTTATATCCCAAAGAAAGAAAATTCGTATGTCAAAGAGATATCCGCACTCCCATGCTAATTTCAGCAGTATTCACAATAGCTAAGTTATACAACAAACATAAGTGTCCAGACACATACAAATACACACAGAGATTCTAGGATATTATTTAGCCATAAAAAAGAATGAAACCCTTTCATTGGCAGCAATATAGATGGAACTGGAAGTCATTATGTTAAATGAAATAAGCCAGGCACCCAGAGACAAATGTCACATGTTCTCTCTCATATGTGAGAGCTAAAAAAGTTGATCCCATGAATGTAAAGAGTAGAATGATGGCTACCAGAGTCTGGGAAGGAAAAGGAGGAGGCAAGGAAGAGAGGTTGGCTAATAGGTACAAAAATACAGTTAGATAAATGAAATAAATTCTAGTGTTTGAGAGCACAATGTGGTGACTGTAATAAAAATAACATTGCATATTTCAAAATCACTAGAAGATATTTAGATGTTTCTAACACAAAGAAATAATAAATGTTTTCAATGACGACTCTAATTTCATTATTACCATTGTATAAATATATCAAAATATTACATGTACCCTATAAACATGTTCAATTATTAGGCATTAATAAAAACGTCTGGGTTCTGGATCCAGTGCCTGAATTCAAATTTTTGTCTACACCGCTTTCTAGATGAGTCTCAGTTGATTTAACTCTACGTTTGGAACAATAACAGCACTTATTTAATGGGGCTGCTGTAAAGAGTAATTGCAATAACAAATGCTTACGATATAGCACTCAGTATATTTGAGCTATTAGTGCCACTCCAACTCCTATTACTTCTATGCTTTAGTTTTTGCTGTCATAAAGAGTATTATTTATTTTTATGTGTTTGTCTATAGTTTTGATTTTTTATGATAAAAATCATAACATGCATGAAGAGTGATCACTTTCTTTTTTCTTTTTTAATTCCTATTCAGGTTATTTCTTTTCCTTGGCTTATTGTTGGCTAAGACTTCTAATACAATGTTGCATATAAGTACATTACTACATCTTTATTTAAATGAGTTAGAGTTTCAGAGAACATTTTTGTCAGTTTCTCCTTTGCCAGTGGTTAATTATCATAGAAGTTGGACTGTGGCCTGGCATGGTGGCTCACGCCTGTAATCCCAGCACTTTGGGAGGCCAAGGCAGGTGGATCATGAGGTCAAGAGATCGAGACCATCCTGGCCAACATAGTGAAACCCTGTCTCTACTAAAAAATACAAAAATTAGCTGGGTGTGGTGGTGCACACCTGTAGTCCCAACTTCTCAGGAGGTTGAGGCAAGAGAATCGCTGAACCTGGGAGGCGGAGGTTGCAGTAAACTGAGATCGCGCCACTGCACTCTAGCCTGGGCCACACAGCGAGACTCTGCCTCAAAAAAAAAAAAAAAAGCTGTAATGTGCTCTTTTTGCTTATTTTAGATGTTCTGCCAATCAAGAGACCCATATGTTATTACATTTTTCCTCCTCCTTCCTTCAATGTTATTCTTCCATCATATTTACCTCTTCAATTCTTACCCATCTTTAGGACCCAGATTAAATGCAATCTTCTTCATGAAACTTGTGGCTTCTTTTAGCTGGAAGTAAAATCTGCAGAATTTATACCTTTACACTTCATTAGAATTTCTCTTATTTATACTCCAAATTATAGTATGCATTTTATACATGTTTTGCCATCCCTACTCAGACCCTAAGATTCTCAAGATGAGGATTGGCATCTGTTTTATTTAGAATTTCCTTTCTTGCTCTCAGCTCCTACTAAATTTGTACTCAACAAGTAATAAATAAATAAACGAAAGAATAAATCATATCTGGAACTAAATGTCAAAAAGATCTAAAGTTTATCAGAAAGCCAGGAATGGTGCCTCATGCCTATAATCCCAGCACTTTGGGAGGTCGAGGTGTGTGGATCACCTGAGGTCAGGAGTTTGAGACTAGCCTAACCAACATGGTGAAACCCCAGCTCTACTAAAAATACAAAAATTAGCCTGATGTGATTGCGGGTGCCTGTAATCCTAGCTACTCGGGAGGCTGAGGCATGAGAATCACTTGAACCCAGGAGGCAGAGGTTGCAATAAGCAAAGATTGCACCACTGCACTCAAGCCTAGGTGACAGAGAAGGAAAAAAAGTTTATTAGGCAAGAGGCATATAAAAGAAACTTGTTCTTATTCCTCTGTGATAGCTTGCTATTATTCCTAAAAAAATGTGTTTGGCCATGAGTATACATATATATAGACTACCACTGTGGTTTTTGATTAATTAACTCTACTAGAACCTGTGACAGAATAGAAAAATAGTACAAGAGCATTCTCATGGGGATAACCAGGATGCACAAATAAATGGCAAAAAATCTCTATTTAACAGAGAACTTAAGAATCTATTTAGTTTTTTTCTCTCCAGCCTAATCCAGGCTATTTCAGGAGTGTTCTTTGTAGAAATATTTTTCAAGAGGTAAGCTGACTCAGGTGTTTGTAAATGTGATACTTTGATATTTACTTCTGTTTTATTGGCAGTAGCTTTTAAACTAAAGGAGGATGTCTTTAACGAAAAATATGTTGTAGTGGATTTCTACCATCACTCAGTCTTTCAGTTTTTCATAGTTGCATTATCCTACATAGATTTGTCCTCTGGGGATCTTTATGTTTTCAGCATCTACACCAGTTGTCATAATACATAGAAAATGTCTAGCAGGCTGTTTCTTTTTTGAGAGGAAATAGAACCCACAGCTTTATTCATGGCCACACAGAAGCTTTACTTAAAGATGTTCCAAGGATGTAAACATAAAATGTCCTGTAAGTAAGTTCTTAATATATGCCTCTTTTGTTTTTGGAAACTTGATTTCAACTTTATTTTTAAAAATATATCTGCAGAAGTCTGCAACTTTCTGCAGGCCAGCATCTGCTCCTGGAGGTGAGGCTTCCAGCTTGCACTGACTTTCAGGATCTTCTTTCAGGTAAACACCTGGAGGCAATCATCTGCAGATGCCAGTCTGCAAACAGATGTATATGGGTAGGACAGCAGCATTTTATGACATTAGAACAGCTGGGAGGATAGGAAAATGAATGTGTTCTGCTTTCCTTTGTGTCATATAAAACTCCCTAAGAGCATTCTCACCTGAAACCCATTTTCCTTCTCTCCTGGTCTTGGCTTGTTTTGATGGAGAAAGAAATTTGCTTCACTCATCCTTCTAGGTTAAGAGAAGTTTGTCCTTCCTTGACATCAGTCACCTTGGTTAAGAATGATGCTGAACAAAAATTTGCCTAAAATGTTTTCCAGAAAGTGAGCTCCTTGAAGGGATTACCTCTGATGCTATACTCATTCTACTGTATGGTGCTTAGTACAAGTCTAAATATTCAAAGACACTCATAAATTATGATGGTTTCCAACTGACATCTCAAATATGCCTGATAACTTAATGTGGGTAATTTTATTTATCATATAAAAATATATCCTCAGAACTGGTTTACTGATGAGATTCTGCTTGGAAAAAATATTATCAAGTTTAATAGAACATTTGAGGAACATAGTAAATTTTATTGACTTTAACTGTTAATCAAAATAATATGTTGGCCCAGTGAAACGCCAAATAATAAAGAACACACACACACACACACACACACACACACACACACACACACACTCACTATGTACTTTGCCCCATCCTTTCCTTCCTTTGGTCTCAGTCCCTAGAGGCAAACTTTTTAAATCGATTCTGTTTAAGTCCCTCTCTCATTTAGCTCCATTAACACCAGATAATATGCAGATACCTCAAATTTCTCAATTTATTAGGACAGTATCAATGTTTTAGATGAGAGATTAGACTTTGCTCACACTAATCTTATCTTCCTTCTCTCTCTGATCCAATTTTTATTTTTATTTTATTTTTTAATTATTTTTTTTGAGGTGAAGTTTCACTCTTGTTGCCCAGGCTGGAGTGCGATAGCACGCTATCTCAGCTCACTGCAACCTCAGCCTCGAAGTTTCAAGCAATTCTCCTGCCTCAGCCTCCCAAGTAGTGGGGATTACAGGCATGAAGCACCACTCCTGGCTTTTTGTGTTTTTAGTAGAGACAGGATTTCTCCACGTTGGTCAGGCTGATCTTTAACTCCTACCCTCAGGTCATTCATCCACCTTGGCCTCCCAAAGTTTTGGGATTGTAGGCGAGAGCCACTGCACCCACCCCACCGATCCAATTTTATCAAATATTTTATTATTTTAAATTCTCCTATTGGGTAAATTTTGGCCTAAGATAATATATTGGTAGTTCCATTTATTGATTATTCCATCAACTTTGGTATCTCAAATCCCCTGTATCTAAAATAACACCAGTAATCCTTCACTTTTGTTTTGGAGTCCATTATCCCTCCTTAATTTTATCTTTCACATTCTCTTAGTCAAATCTGTTAACATTTGCTTTTTCTTTTAACGTTTATTAACATTTATATTCTGTTTTGCCTAAGTTGTTCAAATTTACTCTCCGTAACTATGAGTTAATTTTCTGTGCTTTGACTATAAACTCATCCTAAAAATCCAATAAATAAAACTTCCATCACCATTATGTAAATATAATTTACTATAGCTACATTTTGTGCTAAGATTACATTTTTGTGCTAATAAGATAATGCTATCGATGTAGAATAGATTCTTTTAATTGCTTTATTTTGTTTTGTAAAAAATTTATTTAAAGGTTTTTTGAGGCAAAATTTACTTATAAAAAAATATACACACTTGAAATGTACAATGTAAAGTTTGGACAAATGCATATACCTGCATAAATCTATCAAATCCAGAATATTTTCAACACTCCAGAAAGTTTCCACACACATCTTATCGGCCTGTCCTCTCTCACCTGCAGAGGCAACGACTTTCCCGATTTTCTTAACTGTGGTTTAGTTTTGCCTGTTCTATAACATTATATAAATGGAATCATAGAGTAATTACATAGAGGAATTCCATTTATATAAATGAAATTATGTTTTCATTTATATAAATGAACCTTCCTCTCAGCATGACATCTGTGAGAGTCATTCAGTTTAGTTTATATATTTTCTGATGGTATTCATTGTGTGAATACCACTTTGTTTATATTCTCCTTCTGATGGACACCTGGGTCGTTTGTAGGTTTTTATTTTTCTATTCTGAATAAAACTTCTATGAACATTCTTATAGTAGTGTTTTGGGACATATATTTTTATATATTTTGGGTAAAACCAAAGAGTGGAATTGCTGGATCGTATGGCAATCATATGCCCATTACTTTTATTATTTTTTGCTTTATTTGAATTTTTAAAATTAAAAACTACAGCAAAATTGGCTTTTGTTAGTGTACATTCCTGCAGACATTAATAAAAGTATATGGTCATGTCACCATCATCACAATCAGATATTGTTTTGTCACCCACTCCCACCATATTTTCTCATGCCAAATTGCAGTCAACCTTTCCCCCAGCTCCAGCTCCTGGCAACTTTTTCTGGTTTCTGTTCCCACTAAATTGTCTTTTCCATAATGTCATAACAATGAAATTATATCGTATGTATATAGCCTTTTGAACTGGACTTCTTCCACAGTGTGTAATGCCTTTGAGATTCATCCGCATTGTTGTTTGTATTAGCAGTTTATTCCCTTTTATTCCTGAGAAGTATTCTTTTGTAGAAATACAGCATATTTTATCCATCCGTCAGTTGAGGGACATTTGAGTTGTTTGCAGCTTTTGATGATTGTGAATACAGTTGTTATAAATATTCATGTATAGGTTTTTCTGTAAACATAAATTTTCATTTCACTTTGGTAAATACTTAGGAGTGAGATTGCTAGGCTATGAGGCAAGTGTACGGTTAACTTTATAAGGAGTTGCCAAATAATAGTGGTACACTGTTTTCCAAAGGGAGTGTACCATTATTATTTCCATAACAAGACAGCAGAGCTCCAGTTGCTCCCCAACTGGAGTCTTAAGTTTTGAATTAATCATAATAGATAATATTAAATTCTGTGTTCACTGTTTCATTTAGTATGGCAGTGGCCCTCAGTTCTTTAGCTTCACAGTGTAAATATTGTCTATTTAGCAGAAAATCAGATGCCACCTGGATTTTCAGCAATAAAAACCATATATTTAAGTTAAATGATGGCTATGCCATTTACTAGCTGTCTGATCTTGTCTAACGCTTTTGAAACTGAATGTCATGAGTTTATAATGAAGATAATAATATTCATTGACTCAACACATTTTGCTGAGCACATGTCATGTTCCAACCCCTGCTCTGGCAGTGGGGATACAGCAATAGATACAACATAGCTCCTGCCTAAAGAAACCTAAAGGAAGATACAGTGTGTTAAGTGCCATGATGAGGACAAGAACCAGTTACTATGGAAGCATATTGAAATATCAACTCATAGCACTGTGGGGAGAGTTAAATTAAATATTGTTTATTGAGCAACTGGTACGATGCTTAACACGTTGGAGATACTACCAGTTGGCTCTAGACAGTTTTAAAATTCTGCTTTGAAATTCCTTCCAGAAACTCTGACATGTATATGAATGACTATTGATGCAGTTTCGTACTTTGAGTCTGGACTCAATTTTTAGAAGTGTCAGAAATCATTTGTTGGCCTGACCTGTTGAAATGAGGAAGAGATCTGGAAATAAAATATCTCCAAGTCAATGCAACTGAGTTTTATTAAGTAATTCTCCTTAGACCTCAGATTTTAGGGAACAAACCCACATGACTATATAAATTCTGGCACATCTGTCAAAATCAATCTTATTCTTTAAAAGTCACCTCTTGTATATAAATTGTTTGACTTTACAAAGTATAACTTTCTTGCCTTTTTAGATATTAAAATTTATTTGGTGGACAACTAGTGGTGGATTATTTAATTTTCATATTCAATAATATCAAGGCTTATTATAAATTACCTATTAAGGATATCCATCCTGTTTTAATAATGAGTTATATAGTCCTCTTTTCTAAAGTTATTATTAAAAATATTTATTTGAGTTGACTAACATTTATAACAGAAAATAAAATGTCTACATCTTGGGCCTTTCCTGAGTACTAAAAGAGCACTCTAGAAGGATGCAGCTGCTCTTGAGATACTGACACATTAACAGCTTTGGAAAGAAAAACAACTTTTGAAGTTACCAAGAAGGGACCTAGAAGAATGCTAACCATATAACAAGAAGTTGTTTGATGAATTAATGTGCTTTATGCTATAATTGAATTACTGAAATAACTAGTATACAACTGTACTTTTTAATTAAATATTAAACAAAACTGTCTAAAAATAAAGCATATTGATAATTACCAAGTAGTATTTAAATAATTGTATATTAATAGTTTATTAATAGATACCATGGTCTTTTGATAAGATTAGTCTTAGATAATTTAGATTCTTTCTTCCTAGGAAGAAAAACAATACTGGATATATGAAGTGCTTTTACTTTACAAGTGGTGCTAAATAAACCTAAGTGTGATCTTTTAAGAATCCAGTTTCCAATAAACTTTATATTTTCCAATAAAAATATCCAGTTTCTGAATAAACCTTAGTGTGGTCTTTCAAATATCCAGTGTAGATTAAAGGTACAAAATCTAAGAGGTTATTTGTGATGATGGCTATATACTTCTCAATAGTAATTCAAATAAGATTCTATCGAACCAACTTTTTTAAAATTTAGTGGAGCCACACATATACACGTTTTAATGTTTAGTAATAGGTGGTAAGAAAATTATTCTCTATTAGTTAAACCTAGCTTTACAGCCTCATTAGCAATGAGACCTCTACTATCCCTCTGATTAGTCATGACTTCCTTGCTGGCCCCTACTAAAATTTGGAGTTCTGTACATGGCTTCTGGTGTTCAAGAAAGTGACACAAAAGTCCTCAATTTTGGGGATCCTTTTTTTTTGTTTTATTCATGCCTTAGTGAAGCACACATGCAGTAGCTAGATCCGTATCTCTTAAAAACTCACTTCGGAAAGTCAGTGACAGACTTGTTTGAAGTCATCTGCCAAGAGACTGTTTTGTGTGTTGAATGATGTGGTTCCCTGAGTCTTTTTTTCTCTAGGCAGAAATCTTCATTTGGAGTACCAAAATAGTGGCAAAAATTTTATTGTTTTAGTGTCTTTACTTTCTGTATCAGATGTTTGCCCCAAAATATCACAAAGTTAAGCTTGCATCTGCCCTTTTCCTATATTTGTGAAGGCATGGCAGAGGCAGAATTGGCTTTTAAATAAGGGGTTCAAATGTCTCTTGCCTATCCACAAGCATTTCTCACCGATTATGAAAATATTATCTGGCATTGTAGCTTACATATTTATTTATTTGTTTATATGTAGCATACATATTTATTAGCTTATGTTCTTCTTTTTTCTTTTTTTTATTATTGATTTAAAAAGTATAATAGTGATTTGGCAATAATTTTTTGTATATCATGCCAAAAGCACAGGCAACAAAAGTAAAAATAGGCAAATTGGATTACATAAAAATTAAAAGCTTCTGTACTTCAAGGGACACAATCAGTGAGTGAAAAGGCAATCTACATAATGGGAGAAAATATTTGCAAATTATAAATCAAGTAAAGGTTTAATATCCAGAATATTTAAAACACTCAACTCAAGACAAGCAAACAAACAAATAAAATAGCCTGATTAAAAATTGGGCAAAGGGCTTGACTAGACAGTTCTCCAAAAAAGATGTGAAAATGGCCAATAAGCATAAGAAAAGATGATCAACATCTATAATCATTAGAAAAATGCAAATCAAAAGTACAGCAGATCATGTCTTTTGCAGTAACATGGATGGAGCTGGATGTCATAATCCTAAGCTAACTAATGCAGGAGCAGGAAACTGCATACCAAATGTTCTCATTTATAAGTGGAAGCTAAACACTGTGTACACGTGGACAAAAAAGAAGGAAACAACAGACACTAGGTACTACTTGAGGGTGGAAATGGAGAGGAGAGTAAACATTAAGAAGCTACCTATTGGTTACTATGCTTATTACCCGGTTGGTGGAATAATCTGCACATCAAACCCCCATGACACACAATTTACCTATATAACAAACCTGCCCATGTACCCCTGAACCTCAAACAAAAGTTGAAAAAAGTACAATGAGATATCACTTCACACTCATTTTTATGGTTATTACAAAGAACAAAAACAAAAATAAAAGCCAGAAAATAGCAAGTGTTGGTGAGGCTGTGAAGTTACAACATTTGTGCACTATTGGTGGGAATGTAAGATTGTGGAGCTGCTATGAAAAATAGTATGAAGATTCACCAAATACTAAAAATAGAATTACCATTAAAAATAGGATACCACAATTTACAAAAAGATAATAGTGATGTATTTATTGTTTTAAAAAAGGGCAATTATAGTGAAGTGTGTAAAGTATTAAGTTAAATTCTTCTCTGGTCCTACTCTTGAGAGGTATCCAGATTAAACAGTTTGAAAATTGTTTGTCTCATGCCAAATGAATGAGGCATAAAAGCTTTCTCTGTGATATTCATAAAGAAAGCCAAACACACCAATATAACCATCTGTATACAATCAATATATGATATGTAGTGCCATTTTTTTCTGGGCAATGCTATATATGTAAAAAAAGAAAGTGGGGGGTCTTAAACTGGGTAGCATGATACTTCCAGGTTTTTTTTTGTTTTTTGCTTAGGATTGTCTGGGCTCTTTGGGCCTTTTTTAGTTCCATAAGAATTTTACAATAGGTTTTTCTAGCTCCGGGAAGAATGTTGTTGGTAATTTGATAGGCATGGCATTGAATCTGTAAATTGTTTTGGGCAGTGTAATGGTTAATATCGAATGTTAACTTGATTGCCATTAAAGGATGCAAAGTTTTGTTCCTGGTTGTGTCTGTAAGGGTGTTGCCAAAGGAGATTAACATTTGAGTCAGTGGACTGGAAAAGGCAGACCCACCCTCAAACTGGGTGAGCACTATCTAATCAGCTGCCAGAGAGGACAGAACGAAGCAGGCAGAAGTTGAAAGAATTTTACTTGCTGAGTCTTCTGGCCTCCATCTTTCTACCATACTGGATGCTTCCTGCCCTCAAACATCAGAGTTCAAGTTCTTCAGCTTTTAGACTCTTGGACTTATACCAGTGATTTGCCAGGGGTTCTTGGGCCTTTTGATCACAGATTGAAGGCTGCACTGATTGCTCTGGTTAGGACTTCCAATACTGTGTTGAATACAAGTGGTGAGAAAGTACATTCTTGTCTTGGGCTGGTTTTCAAGGGGAAATGTTTCCAGGTTTTACCCATTCAGTATAATGTTGGTTGTGGGTTTTTCAATACCTAGTTTATTGAGAGTTTTTAACATGATGGGGTATTGGATTTTATTGAAAGCCTTTTCTGAATCTATTGAGATAATCACGTTGCATTTGTGTTTAGTTCTGTGTATGTAATGAATTACATTTATTGATCTGCATATGCTGAACCAACCTTGCATCCCAGGGGGAAGCATACTTGATCATGGTGGATTAGCTTTATGATGTGCTTTTGGATTCAGTTTGCAACTATTTTGTTGAGGATTTTTGCATCAACATGATATTGGCTTGAAGTTTTCTTTTTTTGTTGTGTCTCTGCCAGGTTTTGGTATCAAGATGATGCTGGCCTCATAGAATGAATTGGGAAGGAGACCCCCTTCCTCAATTTTTTGGAATAGTTTCAGTAGGAATGATACAATTTGCTTTTTGTACATCTGGTAGGTTTGGCTGTGAATCCATCAGGTTCCAGGCTTATTTTCGTGGGTAGCTATTTATTAATGGTTCAATTTTGGAGCTTATTGGTCTATTCAGGTTATTAATTTCTTCCTGGCTTAGTCTTGGGAGGGTGTATGTGTCCAGAAATGTATCCATCTCTTCTAGGTTTTCTAGTTTGTGTGCATAGAGGTGTTCATAGTAGCTTCTGATGATTTTTTTTATTTTTGTGGTGTAGGTCCCTTCATCATTTTTGTGGTGTACAGTACCTTCATCATTTCTAATTGTGTTTATTTGACTCTTTCCTCTTTTCTCCTTTGTGAGTCTAGCTAGTGGTCTATCTTTTTTCCCCCCAAAATACCAACTCCTGAATTCATGGATCTTTTAAATGGTTTTTCACATCGAAATTTTTTTTTTAGTTAGGCTCTAATTTTTGTTATTTCTCATTTTCTGCTAGCTTTGGACTGATTTGTTCTTTCTTCTTTAATTCTTTCAGTTGTGAAGTTAGGTTGTTAATTTGAGATTTTCCTAACTTTTTGATGTGGGCATTTTATGCTATGACTTTCCCTCTTAACACTGCCTTAACTGTGTCCCAGAGATTCTGGTATATTCTATCTTTGCTGTCAAAGAATTTCTTGATTTCTGCTTTAATTTTGTTATTTACCCTGAAGTCATTCAGGAACATGTTGTTTAATTTCCATGTAATTGCATGGTTTTGAGCTATTTCTTTGTCTTGATTTCTATTTTCATTGCACTGTGATCCAAAATTGTGCTTGGTATGGCTTTGGTTCTTTTACATTTATTGAGGATTGTTTTATGCCCAATTATGTGGTCAATTTCAGAGTATATGCCATGTGGCAATTAAAAGGATATACATTCTGTTGTTTTTGGGTGGATAGTTCTGAAAAGGTGTAACAGATTCATTTGGTCCAATGTTGAGTTTAAGTTCTGAACATCTTTTTTAATCTTGTGCCTCAGTGTTCTGTCTAACACGTCAGTGGAGGGTTGACATCTCTCACTATTATGATGAAGGAGTCTGTGTCTCTTTGTAGGTCTCTAAGACCTTGCTTTATGAATCTGGGTGCTCCTGTGTTGGGTGCATAAATATTTAGGACAGGTAATTCTTCCTGTTGAATTTAAGACTTTACCATTATGTAATGTTCTTCTTTGTATTTTTGGAGCTTTGTTGTTTTGAAATCTGTTTTGCCTGAAATAAGAATTGCAACCCCTGCTTTTTTCTGTTTTCCATTTGCTTGGTAGATTTTTCTTCATCTCTTTGAATCTATGAGTGTCACATGTGTGAAACAGATCTTTTGAAGACAGCATATCATTAGTTCTTGCTTTTTATCCAGCTTGCCACTTTGTGCCTTTTAAGTAGAGCATTTAGCCTGCTTACATTCAAGTATTTATATGCATAGATTTGATCCTGTCACTGTGCTGTCAACTGGTTATTATATTGGCTTGTTTATGTTGTTGCTTTACAGTGGCTGTGGTCCATGTGTATAAGTGTGTTTTTATATTAGCTGATATTGATCTTTCCTTTCTATATTTAGCACTCTTTTTAAGATCTTTTGTAAGGCAGGTCTAGTGGTAATGAATTCCCTCAACGTTTGCTTATCTGAAAAAGATCTTATTTCTCCTTCACTTAGACAACTTAGTTTGGCTGGATGTCAAATTACGGTTGAAGATTTTTTTCTTTAAAAATGTTGATTATAGGCCCCCAATCTCTTCTGGCTTGTAAGGTTTCAGCTGAGAGATATGCTGTTAGCCTGATGGGATTCCCTTTGTAGGTTACATGACCTTTCTCTCTAGCTACCTTTAACCTTCTATTTTTCATTCAACCTCAGAAAATCTGATACTATGTGTCTTGAGGGTGATCTTCTTGTGTAGCATCTTATAGGAGTTCTCCGTATTTCCTGAATTAGACTGTTGGCCTCCCAACAACCACAGAATACTACTCAGTCATAAAAAAGAATGATACCATGTCATTCTATCATGTTATTTGTGGGAACATGGAGGAAGCTAGAGGCTATTATCCTTAGCAAGCTAATGCAGGAACAGAAAACCAAACACTGCATGTTTTCGCTTACATGTAGGAGCAAAATGATAGGAACTTATGAACACAAAGACGGAAACAACAGGGGGGGTTACTTGAGATGAGAGGGTGGGAGGTAGGAGAGGAGCAGAAGAGATAACTGTTGGGTGCTGGGCTTAATACCTGGGTGACTAAATAATCTGTACAATGAACCCCCGAATATGTGTTTACCTGTATAGCAAATGTTCACATGTACCCACAAACCTAAAATAAAAGTTAAAAAAAATCATATTTGTTCGTCCCACATTTCAGGGTGTTGCTAACATTTCTCATTTTCTAATATGGAATAAACATGCCATCTTGTTTGTTAAAAAAAAGGGAAGGCGACTAGTACTTCTCGGTATCTACAATGTGTTAGGTAATGTGTCAGTTGCTCAATAAACATTATTAATTTAACAATGCTATGAGTTAATACTTTAATATGCTTCCATAGCACTGGCTCTTGTCTTCATTGTGACATTTAACATATTGTACCTTCTTATTGGTTCCTGAAGCAGGGCCTATGTCGAATCGCCAGTGCCACAGCAGGGATTGAAACATGATGTATACTCAGCAATATTTGTTGAGTCGATAAATATTATTATCTTCATTTTAAAACTCATGACGCTGAGTTTCAAAAGTGTTAGGTAAGATCAGACAGCTAGTAAATGGCAGAGCTATCATTTAATTAATTAATTTTTATTTATTTATTTTTGAGATGGAGTCTCTTTCTGTCACCTAGGCTGGAGTACAGTAGTGTGATCCCAGCTCATTGCAACTTCTGCCTCCAAGGTCCATGCAGTTCTCTGCCACAGCCTCCCTAGTATCTGGGACTACAGATGCAGATACAGATACACGCCACCACACCTGGCTAATTTTTGTATTTTTAGTAGAGACAAGGTTTCACCATGATGGCCATTCTGGTCTCCAACTCCTGATCTCAAATGATTGCCTGCCTTGGCCTCCCAAAGTGCTAGGATTACAGACATGACTCATCGTGCCTGGCTTATCATTTAATTTAAATATATGGTTTTTCTTATTGAAAAATCCAGGTGGAGTCTCTGATTTTCTGCTAAGTAGAAGATTCTTATACTGAGGAGCTAGGGAAGAATTAAGGGCCACTGCTATACTACATGAAGTAGTGAATATAGAATTAGGTACCCAGCTCAGTGAAATCAGAGACAAAATTGAATCTGACATGTGTGATGATAACAGTTGGCATTTGCAAAAACTTTATGTGGCATTATATATTCATTAATTAGTCTACGTAATATCTCATTATCTCAGTCTTCATTACTGAGTTTTAAACACTTCAGAAACAACACTGACTTAGCAGTTAAACCAAGCCACATGAATAAACAGACTTAGTAAAACATTCCAAGAAGTCAAGGTGAACATTCATGTTCTTGGGAATAAGAACTCAGAAATCAGACTTTTCTTCATACCATAAAGAAAATGATTCTTCTTCTTTAGGGTATCATTTTCCATGAAGCAGCCAGACAATTTAATGGTGCATCCAAGTTAATGGATTTTTATATTGCAGTTAAATAACCAATTTTTAAAAGTTTATTTCTGTTTTAATAGAAATCAGTTATTCAGAATTTTATTAGCCAATGTATTTTTTTAAACGTAAAATTTTCAATCTCTGGAAGTGAAAAAAAAACAGAATAAATGTTTGATATATACATTCTTTAATTAGACTGACACTTTCCAGGTTGAAAGTAAAATCAATTAAGCTGTGGTAGATATTTACCTCAATATAAATAAATAGAGAAAACTGTGTGTTGAAGGGAAGCATAGAGAGCAGAAAGTTGTTTTAAATACCAAGTTTTAAACAAATATATACTATATAGTGAATCTTTTTACCTCTTTTTTCATGGGAGACGTGAATGGGAGTTAAACATTGGAATAGGTATTTGTTTCGGAAAGAGATGTCTATGAAAACGGACATATTTTAATTGAAATGGGATTTTGGAAAGGGAGATTATTCTACAGGTTTTTTCTATAACAAAGAAGCCCCGGGAGGCGATTAAGGCCACCCCTACGCCCCTCCTGGACTCCTGCTAGAGCTTAACAGTAATGACCCAAACAACAATGGTGGGTGAATGGAATTTTTCTCTGTGAATTCTTATGTTTTCAGAGCTTTCCAGAAGCAATATTTTTGGAAGCCTGGAGAAGAAGCCTTGTTGTTTCTTCTGTCTGGTGTGAGAAGGAGCCTAATAAGAGAAATTGTGTAGGGCTCTGGCCCCATGAGGAGACTCTAGTTTTGTTTCCTTCCTCAGACAAGGTAGAATTATTTTTAAATAGTTGAAATGAAAACAGATCAAGTTAGTAGTTCAAAAATCTAAACCATGAATAGTTGCTACCCACTAAGAGGTATAAAAATGGTAGGTCTTAGTTAAGCAGGCGACATCTAGGAAATATTAGAATTTTGTCTGGAGCGTGGCTGGTACAGTGGGTATTTCAAGGCTTGAAGCCAGAGAGAACATCTATACTATGCAGGAAACAGACGGTCCCAGGAGACACACATTGATGGGTAAGGTTTAGCAGTGCTACAGATCGCTCAAATGGCAACGACATAGTATATCTTTTCCTGGTGTTTCTGACTCCAGCTTGAGATGAATGAAAATACGTCACCCTGTTTTTGAGGATGCTGTGTCAATTTGGTCATTAGTATTACTCATGGAGTGGTAATCATGCAGAAGAGACAGGTACATGGCATCTAATATAAAAAAAATGTAGTCAAAACTTCTTTAGAAATACTAAGGGGGATGCCTTCAATTGTGAAACAATTTTAAAAGTTGAAAATAGAGCCATTCATTTCTTCTCTTTAAAATTGCCTGTCAAGTTAGTTGATGAAGGAATATGAATGAAATAAGCTAATTTATAAGTAACTGATTTAAAACAGAGTTTATAGGGCAAGCAGATATAACTATGGTCTAGCTACATGTTTCAGTTGCACAGGCTTGTGTGTTTTTACTTAGGTCAGATTTGTGTACCACTTATGTAGAATTTTTAAAAATTAGATTTGTAATCCAAATAGTAAAAACATAAATGATTTCCTGTTTTTTATTTTTATTATTATTCTTTAAGCTCTGGGGTACATGTGTAGAACGTGCAGGTTTGTTACATTGGTATCTATGTGCCATAGTGGTTTGCTGCATCCATCACCCCATTATCTACATTAGGTATTTCTCCTAAGGCTCTCTCTTCCCTGATCTCCAACCCCCAATAGGCCCTGGTGTGTGATGTTCCCCTCCCTGTGCCCCTGTGTTCTCATTGTTCAACTTCCACTTATGAGTGAGAACACACAGTGTTTGGTTTTCTGTTCTTGTGTTAGTTTGCCAAGACCAGTTAGAATGGAGATCCTTTAAAAGTCAGGAGACAACAGATGCTGGAGAGGATGTGGAGAAACAGGAACACTTTTACACTGTTGGTGGGAGTGTAAATTAGCTCAACCATTGTGGAAGACAATGTGGTGAATTCTCAAGGATGAAGGACTAGAAACACCATTTGACCCAGAAATTTTTTTGACTAGATTTCAAAATTGCCTTGGCAAAACATGCATCAAAAAAATTTATTTTAAAATTTCATAGAAAGGATGAAGATGGGCTGCATTACACACACACACACACACACTGAAAAGATATTCAACCTTTCTACAAAAAACCCAAATTAGTAAAAAATATGTTGTTAATTTTGTAAAAAAACTTAACAGGATATTTTTAAAATCTGGTGATTAGCAAAGATAAACTGTGTACTCTCCTGAACTGCTATGATTATATAAATTGGTATAATCTTTTTGGTACTTTATGTGAAAATTTAACTTTCATATACATTCTGATTCAGTAAATTTAATTATTGAAATTTATTCTCAGGAAATGACTGGAAATGTGTACAAAGATGACTTAAATATTGGAATAGCAACATCATAATAGCTAGCAAACAGCCAAAATATCTGTGAATTAGTCAAATAAATTATGGTATATTCATAT
The DNA here is from genome assembly GCF_009761245.1 of Sapajus apella. Classification (NCBI taxonomy): domain Eukaryota; kingdom Metazoa; phylum Chordata; class Mammalia; order Primates; family Cebidae; genus Sapajus; species Sapajus apella. Next base: position 20,348,703 of record NW_022436944.1, on the reverse strand, counting down.
AATATAAAACTCTGATTATAAAAAATATTGTATTTTTATATTTATTGACAAGGAATGTTTGCTGTGAAATATTTTTGAGTGATCTATGTAGATTAAAATACAGCATTTATATTAAACCCATTTAAAAATTATATATGTATGTATTGCAAGATGTTAGAAATTGTGTTTCTCAAAATGTTGAGGGAATCTTCCTTGGTAATAGAATTACAAGTGATGTTTAATGTTAATATTTTTTGCTATACTCTTTTGTTTGAACTTTGTACAATGAGTATACATACAAAAGCTCTGAAAACCTTCATCTATTTTAATTTTGTAAAAAAATTCTTCTCAAATGCTGTAACAATATATACTTTATTTTCAATATTAAATAAAAGGAAAATTCACCATAATTAAAGTGCTGTTGTTCATTTGCTGTACCCAATCCCTATTTCCATGGGAATGTTGCTTAGACACACTCTTTTATTTGTGCAACTTCTATAGGGTTGAAAAAAATTAAATCTCTCCCAAAATGATACAAAGGCAAACTGAATTGCAAGGATTGCTGCTTTGATATTTGTTTGGGTAATCATTTAAACAGGTAGTACTTTACAGGACTACGACTACAACCACGTTGTTCTGCTTTAGTTCTGTGAAATTTAGTTTACTGTTTTATACCATTACCTAAAGTAACATTGATATATTATTCTTTTAATTGCTGCAATGTGCCCAGTGAAAGTCCTATTCAAAGCAAAGTCCTATATTTCATTTTCTAATTTGTTAACTCTTAGGCATTTATTTTTGATAAATAAAATGGCAAATATTTTAAGTTGTTAATATATTAAATTCTTGCTTCTGAAGGAAGCTAGAATGTGCTAATAAAGTTAGAAATAGAGCTGGCTTTCCATCAGCTGATCCTGATAAAAGCCTAGTTTTAGTAACAGAGGTGCTAGTAACAAATTCCAAGAATATATTTAAAACTTGCAGCAAGTGGAAGTTGTAGATTTTTCTGTTTTTGAGCTCAGGATCTTTCAATTATCCTATTTCCACAGGCTTCAAGATTAACCACTTATTATCTTGTAGAAAAGAAAAAGGGATGCATATAAACAGTAGAAAGTAGAATGATAATTTTTGAAAACATTCTTAAACAATTTTACATTATGAACAAATGAAATCTACAATGCCACATAACAGTGGATTTCATTTGTTCATAATGTAAAATTGTTTAAGAATGTTTTCAAAAATTATCATTCTACTTTCCACTGTTTATATGCATCCCTTTTTTTTTTCTACTTGAAGTCAGGAGTTAGAGACCAGCCTGGCCAACATGGTGAAGCCCCGTCTCCACCAATAATACAGAAATTAGCCGGGCATGGTGGTATGCACCTGTAATCCCAACTACTTGGGAATTTGAGGCAAGAGAATCATTTAAACCTGGGGGGAGAAAGTTGCAATGGCTGAGATCATGCCATTGCACTCCAGTCTGGTGAAAGAGTGAGACTCCATCTCAATAATAACAATAACAATAAAATAAAGTTAATTGTAATGTGGGTGGAATGATATAAGAGACAACATAAGGTTAATCAACCTAAATTAACAGATGATGAAATTGGGTCACTCTTTTTTCTGACTAACAGGTAGCTTTTATTTACTTAGTCTCTTAGAAAATAAACTATCCAGGGTCTTTCTCTTTCTTTTTTCTTTTTGTTCAACAGATAGCTTCCCATGGAAACTTATGAATGATTTTACTTTATGTTATATTTGCTTCAATATGCTATTTCCATAAATCATAGATAAGTGAAGTTACTTATAACAGAAAACAAAATAAGTTTCCACTATAATTTATCAAAAGTTGGAAATAAATTAATCACAGAATCTTTATCATAAAGAAATTCCATGATCAGTATCTTATCTCACAAAGTGACTGGAAGAATAGAGCTCTCTGAAACTCTTATCATGTATCCATGATTACATGCACATATGGAGTGCTTATGTAAACTTTGATTTCTTTGTAGTTTCCTTGAGATGTAAGGGAAATCTTCATTCTTCATTTGGAAAACTGTACATTTTTAACTGACATATTATTTTACGTGGAAACAGAGACTGTCTTTTTGATAGAAATATGACAGTAACATATTTCAGGACTCTGTAGTGGTGATATGTAACCAAGAAACTTAGATTATTATGCTTACTGTTTAAAGCTACTAGGTATTCTGTCTGGAGGCTTTGGATGATATGCTTTGTGCATGTTTTTTTGCCAATGGTAGTTAAATTTTTTGATATAAATGAAATTACCAGTAAAACTTATGATTTACTTTTGTGCTCTTTTTTTCCATTGAGTCTTCCTTCTGATTTTAGAAAGAACAAGAGAAGTAGTTATATTAGTTTTATGTCTTTACATACGTCTTGTAATCTTCTGTTTTATGTTGGTCATTGCATTTGAAAAACTATTTGTAGAAAATGTTTGTGATTGATATATTCTTTTAAAAAGAATTATCTTTACTTTTTCCTGGCACATGGAAATACTGACAAACCATGATGATCTTAATTCAAATTCAGAGCTTCATATATTCTGAGATGCAGAAATGACTTGAAGCCAGGCATCAGTTCATTGCAAAAATGGCTTACTTCAGGTGCAAAGTAACTCCTAGAATGCAACTCTTGAGTAGAAGCTTAGTGGGCATTAGTTTATCCAAGTGTCCTGATAATATGGTTAGGATATTTGTCCCATCCAAATCTCATGTTGAAATGCAATTCTTAAGCTTGGAGGTCAGACCTTGTGGGAGATGTTTGGATAATGGGGGTGGGTCCCTCATGAATAGCTTGGTACTGTCCTCATGATAGTTCTTGTGAGATCTGGTTGTTTAAAAGTGTGTAGCATCTTCCCCCTCTTTCTCTGCCTCTGCTCTTGCCATGTGATGTGCCTGTTCCCTCTTCACCTTCCACCATGATTGTAAGTGTCCTGAGGCCTCACCAGAAGCAGATGCCAGCATCACGCTTTCTATACATCTTGCAGACCATGAGCTAATTAAACCTCTTTCTTTATAAGTTATGCAGTCTCAGATATTCCTTTATAGCAATACAAAAAGTATCCTAATGTACCACCCTTCATTATCTCTGGACTTTAAATTTTGTCTGTAGTCCTTAGTGTTCACAAAAAGAACTGCTCAATTTATTACCTACCTCTTTAGACAAATATAGGGTGAAGGCAATCCAAGGGCCATACTAACCTCTCTGAGTTTTGAAATGGTTATTACTTCCTGTTTTTAAAACTTTACAAAGGAGATTTGAAAATATTTCATCTGATTTGTTTTAGTCATCTTCAGTGGAAAAGTATATTTAAATTACACTGCTACTAATAGAAATGGAACTTGCGCATGCATTTTCACTGTAAATATTCCCTCATGTAATTTTTCTTCAAGTGTTCTTGCTTCTGAAATTATTATTGTTAATAATAATTATATTATCTCATATATAAATATATATGTACATATATATGTACATGTATGTATATATGTACATGTGTAGGTATCTGCATACATATACATATGTACATATGCATACATATACATATGTACATATGTATTCTGCTTAGGTTTTCTTGTATATAAAATAGAATTGCCTTACAGTTAATGAGATCTTGCATGTTCTGTGGATAAAATAATATTTTCACATGATAAGAGTATGGAAAAATTTCTGTCTCTAACTCTTGCATTTAATCTCTCAAGATTGAAGAGATAGATCTATAGGAAACAGGCCCTTACCAGGCATGGTTTTCCTCCACAACCTCATGGGATATTATCAATAATTCAATAACTTCTCCTTTTCAAAATTCAATATTATTATTGTTATTATTTTACTTGCCTGCTTTCTCCAGTAGGCTGTAAAGTTCTCAAGGACAGGGTCTATGCTTTACCTGTCTGTATCCCCGAATCTAGCAGTCTCACAGAGTATAGTACTCAACAACTATTTGAATCAATAAATATTTATATTTGGTTGTTTCAGAGATTCATCACATTCCTTTCAGATTTTACTTAATTGTATTGAATCTTATAATTATTTTGTATTTGATTCATATTTTACTACATTATATTTTATTGTAATTTTTATTTCTTCAAATTATATTTGATTTTTTTAATCTGTCACCTTCTCTAGTTTTTTATACCAATTTATAATAGCTTGTAGCTATTTCTTTACAGTCACATAATCATTTTGTAATCTGTGATAGTGTCAATATGTGAGGTTGTCTTTTTTTATGGGAGGTTCTTATTCATATTTTTTTTTTCTTTTTCTTTTCTCCTGTTTGGTTATCTTTGATTTTCATTGCCCTAGAAAAATCACTTTTGAACCCAAATGCCCATCGACAATAGACTGGATAGGGAAAATGTGGCACATACACACCATGGAATATTATGCAGCCATCAAAAATGTTGAGCTTGGGTCCTTTGTAGGGACATGGATGAACCTGGAAACCATCATTCCCAGCAAACTGACAGAAGAGCAGAAGATCAAACACCGCATGTTCTCACTCATAGGCAGGTGTTGAACAATGAGAACACATGGACACAGGGAAGGGAGCACTACACACTGGGGTCAGTTGGGGGGAAATAGGGGAGGGACAGTGGGGGGTGGGGAGCTGGGGAGAGATAGCAAGGGGAGAAATGCCAGATGTAGGTGATGGGGAGGAAGGCAGCAAATCACACTGCCACATGTGTACCTATGCAACAATTTTGCATGTTCTTCACATGTACCCCAAAACCTAAAATGCAATAAAATAAATAAATGGGAAAAAAAATAATAATAAAAAAAAAAGAAAAAAAAAAAAGAAAAATCACTTTTGGATATTACCCAAAACCTAAAGTCTAGGTATCTCTTTTTGTGAGACAATTTGCTTATATATCAGTGGGTAGTTACAATCTAAGACTGACCACCTTAAACTAAATTTGAAGCTTAAAGTTACAAATCTGCATAAAAACCGGGGATGAGATTTTAGAAAAGCAGATATCTTAACTACTATAACATCGTGCCTCCTTAAAAAACAATTTTGACAAATGAAATAATGAATTGACAGAAATTTCTCCCCAAGAGGGATGGCTTTATACACCACCAGACAGAAGAAATCATTTCTAAACATATTAATAGAAATATTAATAACAGTAAAGGTCTAAGTATTGAACACTTACTCTATGCCAGGCACTGGTAAACACAATATACAATATACTTTTAATCTTTAATATAATCTTGTGTGGTATTTACTATTATTCTTAGTTTGCTATTGAAGAAGTAGGCCCTGTGAGGTAAAGCAACTTGCCCAAGTCACAACCAGCTAAGAGTAGAGCTGAAATTCATCCTCAGGTTCCTATCATACCTACAGTATCATACTGCATGACTGATCTATCCCCTTTTTTATGAGGCAATAAAAAGACTTAGTCTATATATTCATGGTATAATATTTTTAGAAACATATGGAGAGAAAGAAAAAAAACAAAGGTCCATAGTATCATCTTTGGCATTTTTCCAAAAAGTACATTAGCATGTTAGCATAGAAACATTTATTGGCAAAGGAAATACCTAAGCTCTATCTTGTCTTCTATCTTATTTAGACAGTCAATTCTTTTTATCCAGTCTTGAATAAATTCTCATGGTACATTAAGCTGTTTTTATGACTGAAGGTAAGAAAATACATTAAAATTTTTTTGGATTAAAAATACTGAAATACTCTTTCACATTTGATTAATATTGCTTATGCTTAAAGTATTACTCATGACATTTAAAACTGATACAAGTGCAATTTTTTATATTCTTTATGGAAGAAATAAGAAAAAATCAATTGAGAAAGAAAAATATAAATATTTTTTGGGCAATGTGTAAGTAATAAACAGTTAACTCTCAGTTTTAATAGAGAAGCATAAGGACAAACAAGACAACAATAACAAAAATAAAAATTAGAAAATATATGTGGCTTGTCAACAGATCCTTGCATTCTGTGAATTATATTTGTCTTATTTCTTTTCTGAGGGGCAAAAACACAGTTGTTTTATACAGAAAATTAACAAGAATATCCAGGACTTGAACTCAGCTTTGGACCAAGGGGACCTAACAGACATCTACAGAACTCTCCACCCCAAATCAGTAGAATATACATTCTTCTCAACACCACATCACACTTATTCTAAAATTGACCACATAATTGGAAGTAAAATACTCCTAAGCAAATGCAAAGGAACAGAAATCATAATAGTCTCTCAAACTAGAACTCAGGATTGAGAAACTCACTCAAAATGATAAAACTACGTGGAAACTGAACAACTGAACAACCTGCTCTTGAATGACTGCTGAGTAAATAGTGAAATTAAGACAGAAATAAAGATGTTCTTTGAATCCAGTGAGAACAAAAACACACAGAGAATCTCTGGAACACATTTAAAGCAGTGTAGAGAGGGAAATTTATAGCACTAAACACCCACAGGAGAAAGTAGGAAAGATCTAAAATCGACACACTAACATCACAATTAAAAGAACTAGAGAAGCAAGAGCAAACAAATTCAAAAGCTACCAGAAGACAAGAAATAACTAAGATCAGAGCAGAACTGAAGGAGATAGAGACATGAAAAACACTTCAAAAAATCAGTGAATCCAGGAGCTGGTTTTTTGAAAAGACCAACAGATTCAACGCTAGCCAGAATAATAAAAGAAGAAAGGAGAGGTAAATCAAATAGACACAATAAAAAATGATAAAGGGGATATCACCACCAATCCCACAGAAATACAAACTACCATCACAGAATACTATAGACACCTCTGTGCAAATAAACTAGAAAATCTAGAAGAAATGGACACATTTCTGGACACATACAACCTCTCATGACTGAACTAGGAGGAAGTAGAATCCCTGACTAGACCAATAACAAGTTCTGAAATTGAGGCAGCAATTAACAGCCTACCAACAAAAAAAATGTCCCACACCAGATGGATTCAGAGCTGAATTCTACCAGAAGTACAAAGAAGAGCTAGTACTATTCCTTCTGAAAATATTCCAAACAATAGAAAAAGAGGGACTCCTCCCTATCTCATTTTATGAGGCCAGCATCATCCTGATACAAAAACCTAGCAGAGACACACACAAAAGAGAAAATTTCAGGCCAATATTCTGATGAAATTGATGCAAAAATCCTCATAAAATACTGGCAAACTGAATCCAGCAGCACATCAAAAAGCTCATCCATCACGATCAGGTCAGCTTCATCCCTGGGATGCAAGGCTGGTTTGACATACACAAATCAATAAATGTAATCCATCACATAAACAGAACCAATGTCAGAAACCACATGATTATCTCAGTAGATGCAGAAAAGGCCTTCAAGAAAATTAAACAGCCCTTCATGATAAAAACTCTCAATAAACTAGATATTAATGGAATATATCTCAAAATATTAATTTATGACAAACACACAGCTAATATGCTGAAGGGGCAAAAGCTGGAAGCATTCCCTTTGAAAAATGGCACAAGACAAGGATTCTCTCTCTCACCACAGCTATTTAACATAGTATTGGAAATTCTGGCCTGGACAATGAGGTGAGAGAAATAAATAAAGCGTATCCAAATAGGAAGAGAGGAAGTCAAATTGTCTCTGTTTGCAGATGACACGATTGTATATTTAGAAAACCCTATCATCTCAGCCCAAAATCTCCTTAAGTTGATAAGCAACTTCAGCAAAGTGTTAGGATACAAAATCAATGTGCAAAAATCGCAAGCATTCCCATACACCAATAACAAACAGAGAGTCAAATTATGAGTCAACTCCCATTCACAATTGCTAAAAAAAGAATAAAATACCTAAGAATACAACTTACAAGGAGTGTGAAGGAGTCTTCAAAGAGAACTATAACCACTGCTCAAGGAAATAAGAGAAGGCACAAACAAATGGAAAAACATTCCATGTGCATAGATAGGAAGAATTAATATCGTGAAAATGGCCATACTGCCCAAAGTAATTTATGGATTCAGTGCTATTCCCATCAAGTTACTATTAACTTTCTTCACAGAATTGGAAAAAAACTACTTTAAATTTCATATAAAACCAAAGAACAGCCCACATAGCGAAGACAATCCTAAGCAAAAAGAACAAAGCTAGAGGCATCATGCTACCTGACTTCAAACAATACTAGAAAGCTACAGCAACAAAAACAGCATGGTACTGGTACCAAAACAGATATATAGACCAATGGAACAGAACAGAGGCCTCGTAAATAACACCACACATCTACAATCATCTGATCTTTGACAAACCTTACAAAACAAGCAATGGGGAAAGCATTCCCTATTCCATAAACGATGTTGGGAAAACTTGGTAGCCATATGCAGAAAGCTGAAACTGGAACCCTTCCTTATACCTTATACAAAAATTAACTCAAGATGGATTAAAGACTAAAATGTGAGACCTAAAACCATAAAATCCCCAGGAGAAAAACTAGGCAATAGCATTCAGGACATAGGCATGGGCAAAGACTTCATCAGTAAAATACCAAAAGCAATGGCAACAAAGCCAAAATAGACAAATTAAACTAAATTTAATTAAACTAAAGATGTTCTGCACAGCAAAAGAAATTATCATCAGAGTGAAATGGCAACGAATAGAATGGGAAAAAAATTGGCAATCTATCCATGTGACAAAGAGCTAATATCCATAATCTGCAAGGAATTTAAACAAATTTGCAAGCTAAAAGCAAACAACCCAATCAAAAAGTGGGCAAAGGATATGAACAGACACTTCTCCAAAGAAGATATTTACGCAGTCAACAAACATATTTAAAAAAAGCTCATTATCACTGGTCATTAGAGAAATGCAAATCAAACCACGATGAGATACCATGTCATGCCAGTTAGAATGGCGATTATTAAAAAGTCAGGAAACAACAGATGCTGGAAAGAATATGGAAAAATAGGAACGTTTTTACACTGTTGATGGGAGTGTAAATTAATTCAACCATTGTGGAAAACAGTGTGGTGATTCCTCAAGGATCTAGAGCTAGAAATACCATTTGACTCAGCAATCCCATTACTGGGTATATACCTAAAGGATTATGAATCATTCTATTATAAAGACAGATGCACATGTATGTTTATTGTGGCACTATTCGGAATAACAAAGACTTGGAATCAACCCAAATGCCCATCAATGACAGACTGTATAAAGAAAATATGGCACAGATACGCCATAGAATACTATGCAGCTATAAAAAATGAGTTCATGTCCTTTGCAGGGACATAAATGAAGCTGGAAAACATTGTCAGCAAACTAACTGAAGAACAGAAAACCAAACACTGAATGTTCTCACTCGTAAGTGAGAGGTAAACAGTGAGAACACATGGACACAGGGAGGGGAACATCACACATTGGAGCCTGTCAGGGCTGGGGGACTAGGGGAGGGAGAGCATCAGCAGAAATACCTAATGTAGATGGCAGGTTGATGTGTGCAGCAAGCCACCATGTTATGTGTATACCTAAGTAACAAACCTGCACATTCTGTACGTGTACCCAAGTATAATAACAAAAAAGAAGTCATTTTGAAATCCTGAAAAATTTTATTTATGTTTTTATATTTAATTGTATTGCTAACACCTAAGTGCATTTTTAAATATGCAAAATAAGTTTCAGAATTGTGTGTCTTTGAGGTTGGAAACTCCGCACTACTTTGCTCTGCTATGTATCTTATGGATTCTTACAATTTTTTTCTTGATAATTTGTGCCTTTGCATTTAGAATTATCTTTCCAGATTGTAAATCTGATGTTTCTCGCTTTTCTTTGCTTGCAAGATAAAAGAGAAATGCCGTAGCTAGTATAAACAATGTCTTCTGTTTTCTGGACTCTAGCTAACTCCAGAGTTTGGTATAATTTTCAGTTACACCAAATTATTTGTTATTCCTCAACTGGGCCATGCTGTCTTAGGTCTATGTGCTGTACACATGCTGTTTGGTCTGTCTGCATTGCTCTTTCTTTGTGACTTCCAGACACCTTTTATTCTTTTTAAAAACGATTATTATTATACTTTGGGCTCTGAGATTCACGTGCACATCCTGCATCCTGCAGGATTGTTACATAGGTACATACATGCCATGGTGGTTTGCAGTCTCCATCCCTACCTGCCCCCAATGCCTACATCAGACATTTCTCCCAGTGTTATCCCTTCCCATCCTCCCTGCCACCCCCAGCTGTCTCTCCTTTCCCCTTGTCTCCCCTCCACACCCCAACCTAGCCCTGGGAGTATTGTTTCCTTCCCTGTGTCCAAGTGTTTTCATTGTTCATCATCCGCCTATGAGTGAAAACATGCTGTATTTGGTTTTCTGTTCTTGTGTCAGTTTGCTAAGAATGTTGGTTTCTAGATTCATCCATGTCTCTACAAAGGGCACAAACTCATTGTTTTTTTGTGGCTGCCTAGCATTCCATGGTGTATATGTGTCACATTTTCTTAGCCCAATCTATCATTGATGGGCATTTGGGTTGGTTCCAGGTCTTTGCTATTGTAAACAGTGCTGCAACGAACATACGTGTGCATGTGTCTTTACGATAGAATGATTTATAATCCTTTGGGTATATACGCAGTAATGGGATTGCTGGGTCAGATGGAATTTCTATTTCTAGATCCTTGAGGAATCGCCATGCTTTTTATTCTTTACAACTCCATTCACTTATCACTCTCTCTTCAGAGCTCTTAGGTCCTCCCCATCAGAAAGCTGTTATGTTATCAGTTAAGCCTCTGGAGCCTTGTCCTGACTTCCATTTTAGTACTTCTCTATGGTATTGTAATAATTGACATGCTTAGTGCTACTCCCCTAGTGGGACTTAAGCCTGGCTTATATTATATTGAATAAAAATTACATGGGAGATTTTCACAAACTTGTTATAAAACTATGTAAAACAATGGGCATGAAACCCTTTGTAAGTTGTCAGACATTATAGAATTTATATTTACGTATTTATACATTTTCTACCTAAATGCTCAGCAAGTCAGGCCAGACCACTCTAAAGACACTTGGGAGAGAAGCAAAAGTTATGTATTTTATGATTAAGCCTGTAAGATGCGTAAAAACTGTAAACATCATTAGGAATTTAAAGATCGCTCTCTGACATCAGACAGCCTATCATCTATATTGTGAGATAAGGCATAAAAAAGCAAAATCTTGGAATAACATATGACATAGGATTGCCTACAAGTAAGTGGCCCTTTCGTGCTACAGTAGTTACTACCAACTGTGCTAAGAGGGGCAGAACCCAAAGCTGGATTTGAACTAGGTCTTAGGTAGGGGAGATTTATATATAAAGGGTCATGATCTTTTAATTGAGTGAGTGTGTGCAGAGGCTCAGGAAGGAGTTGCCATGCTCTTTTCCAATAAATTTGATATTCTGTGTATAAAATTTCCTTACTGAAATCTTCCCCTCAATGAATTTCTATAGCATTGCCCAGTTGATATAATCCTGTTTAATCTTCTAGGTTTAGCTCAAATGCGACTAAAAAGAACCCATGGAAGTGTTCCTTTTTTTCTCTCTTTTTAAAAAAATCTCCAAAAGTGTCATATTGTTTAGCATCAGGTTCACCTTTATATGACCGAGTTGCTTCTCCTTGCCTCCCCTTCCTAATATTCTAAGATATGTACATAGACTCCACAATCATAAAGGACTTAGGCTCCTTTTACTTTTCTTCTCCTTCCTGTCTTTCATTTTAGATTATTTCATTATCAAGGTGGATTGCTGGAGCTCTAACCACCTCGTTCAAGTTTCAGACAGCAGGAGAGGAAGCAGAGAAGGACAAAGGGATGTACTTCTATGAAGAGTTTTCCAAGGAATTCAACTCAACAACTTTGGCTTTTATTTCCTTACCAGAGCATCACATGGTGACATCAGTGGCAAGTAAACTTGGTAACAAAGCCATACCTGGCTACAAAGATGGTTGAGAACTTTGCAGGTTATCATAAAACTGGGGTCTGGTATTAAAAGGAAGAGAAGCATGGATATTGTGTGGGTAACTGTCAGTCTCTATTACAAGTACATTCTTTGCATGTTTCTTGGGACATTTATCATTATCTTCTTTTCATGCTGGTTGCTTGTGACAATGCTTTTTTCTTCGTACCAGTTTCTAATTTCCTGAGAGAATGGCCAAAGTCTGTAAATGTTTTAAGGGTACTAAATATATGAGGATAGAGAACTAGATGGGACCAGAGGCTGTGTGCCGTGGGGTTTGAGGAGATACAAAGATAATGTAGATTAAGGCCAGATTATAAAAGTAAAGAATAAATAAATATATCATTGTTAAAAGTTATTAGAATTTACTTCAATTTCTGTGAAAGACATCACCTGTTTAGAATTTACTTCTCAATTTCCCTTGAAATTTGTATGTTAATACAGTAACAACTAACAGTCTCACTTTCCCCCAAAAGGAGTAAGTAGATATGACATTGAATTATCCAGAGTTAATATGGAAAACAAGGCAAGTTGACCGACAGAACTCTGGTTATCAGGAAGTCTTCACAAAGAAATGGCCCTTCCACATGGGACATTTTCTTCAACGATATAAAATGGAGAACAACACATTTAACATTTTATACAAAGTCTCTCTTCTTTCATAGAGATTTGTTCGGATTTTTGTTTGCTTCATTAAATAGTTTATGTTTGGGGTGTGTCTGTGTGTGTGTTTAATATCAGAGTCCCCACACTAAAAAAGCTTTTCAAAAGCTTTTTGGTCAGCACTTTATCCACTGTAAAACAAGTAATTTAGATTCTAAAATCAGTAGTCTCCAAGTTTTCAAAATTATGAGCCCTATAAGTAAAATATTTTTGGTTTCCTTCAATATATTTAATTCTTATTTCTAAATTTATTGTGTATGTTATAAAACTGCATGAATATAGAAATTAAATAAAGGATGATATAAAATGTATATTACTGAAATTTTATTATTTTCATGTTACCCTACAATGGATCATCTTGCACACCTTTACATGCTGATGTATCATAGAATAAACTTTATTCAACATTCATGGCCACTGACCTTTGACCTCCTTCCTCATCTCAGAGATTTGGGAGGACTACTGAGGTTAAACAGCGGTTTTCAAGCTCTTGTACTCAGGATGGCTTTGAGGTCTTCAAAATTTTGAGGACTTCAAACAGCTTTTTCATGTGTGTGGATCATATCAATAGATATTAGAAATCAACACTGAAACATTTGAAATGTACATATGGGTTAATTCACTTAAAAATAACATTAATAAACTATTAAATATTGAAACATATGTCATCTTTAAGAAAGTAACTATTTTTACTAAGGCTAATTAATGAGAAGGGTGACTTTTTTTACATTTTTGTAATTTCTTTAATGTCTGTCAAAACTGAAGAGCCAGGTTAACATATCTGCTTCTGCATCCAGTCTTTTGGGATTTTTTATTTAGATTGAAACATATGAAGAAATCTTGCTTCACATAGAAATATTATTGAAACTAGAGGACCTCATGGACTTCTTGAAAGGATCTTAGGGATGCTTATGGGTCTACATGATGAGAATTGTTAAGGTAATATGTAGCTACAAAATGTAAAAATCAATAAAGAAAACCAATTAGGATTTCCTTTGTTGTAAATGAAACAAAATTTGTATCAATAAATATGTTATTATTTGTTTAGAAGTTTCCATTTTATCTGTTTTTAGGGCATGGATTGTTATACTGGTGCCTGTTCTTTTCTTTTTAAAGAGACGTTCCAGAATGTAAATTTTGCTTATACTGTTCTGAGAAAGAAGAGAGTCCTGTCAGATATTATTTATAAAATCTGTTAAACACCCATTGTATGCTTAATTTTAGAAAATAAAATGTCTTTACTTAAAAACCATTTTATATTGAAACGTAATAATGAATGTGAAAGTGTTAAAATTTCCCTCCTCTCCCTCTCCTAACAGCCACTCGAGAAGAAGGATCCTTCAGAAAGAAAAATGTTATTTTGAGGAAAATTTATTTCTATTATAAAAAATATATGTAGATATATACATACCCAAAAAAAATCTTAGGAAAAATAAATTTCCTGTTTAACTGACTGAGTAGACACTTTAAGAAATATATGCGTGTTCGGACTGTTTTCACACTGAATTATGATGCAGTGTAGCTTATGCAGTTGAAGGAAGACTAATATGGTATTAACAGCGTTTGGCAGAGGACATAAAGCCTCATGAATCTCTTGGAGGACTTCTAGAGTCTTGGAGGCTGATGGTAACTTGCTAAAACTTCGGTTGGGTTCACCACTATTTTGAAGGGACGTGTGGTTTACTCAGATATGTCAAATTACATTTTTTGCAGTAAGAATGAGGGAGTGTGGGGCTCATTATTTTCCCTTTCTTTAACTGGTTCCTGTTATTCTTTATGAAGTCGCACTAATGTCATACCTAGGTTATATATCCCATTGCTGCTATAAAACCTATGATATGGTTTGGCTCTGTGTCTCCATCCAAATCCCATATAGAATTGTGATACCCAATGTTGGAGGAGGGGCCTGGTGGGAGGTGATTAGATCATGGGACAGACATTCCTTCTACTGTTCTTGTGATAGTGAATGAGTTCTCATGAGATCCTGGTTGTTTAAAAGTGTGCAGCCTCTGCTTCTCTCTCCTCTCCTTTTTTCTCTGGAAAGGTAAGAGATGCCTGCTGCCTCTTCCCCTTTCACCATGATTTTAAGTCTCCTGAAGCCTCCCAGTCATGCTTTCTGTATGGCCTGTGGAACTGTGAGTTAATTAAACCTATTTTCTTTATAAATTACCCTATCTCAGGTAACTATAGCAATGTGGGAACAGATAACAAACTTAGTGACTTAACCAATACTACTTTGATATATTTCAATTCTGTTGATCAGGAGTCTGACAAAGGACTCACTGGGCTAAAGTCAAGGTGTTAGTAGGACTTCTTTCTCTATGGAGAATCTAAGGGAGTATCAATTTTCTTATATCGTCTGGCTTTCAAAGGCCACCTGCATTCCTTTGCTCATGCCCCCTACCTCCACCTTCAAAGCCAGCAATGTAGCATCTCAGAGACTACTGTCATCATTTCTTCTTCTGATCTCAGCTGGGAAAGGATTTCTGCTTTTAAGGATTCATGTGCAGTTATTGCCACATAACCTTTCAGCCAATGATAGATCACATACATGCTAGTGGTCCCATAAGTAATACCATAGTTTTACTGCACCTCTTCCATGTTGAGATATGTCTAGATACACAAATACTTACCATTGTGTAACAATTGCCTACAGTATTCAATACGGCAACATGCTATTCAGGTTTGCAGACTAGGAGCAATAGGCTTTACCAAATAGCCTAGCTGTGTAGTTGGCTATGCCATCTAGGTTTGTGTAAGTACACGCTATGATGTTAGCACAATGATGAAATTGTGTAAAGACATGTTTCTCAGTGTATGCTCCCATTGCTGAGAAACACATGATTGCAATTCCATTGGGCCCACTCAAATAATCCAGAATAATCTCTCTATCTTAATATTTGTACATTAAGATGTGCAGACTTTGTCACATCTGCAAAGTCTCTTTGGCCATGTAAGATAAAACATCTTTACAGGTTCCAGAGAGTAGTATGTGGGCTTCTTTTGGAGCCATTATTCTGCCTCACATATCCAACTTAAGAAAATCTCAATGACTTTATTTTTCTTAACCTTCATTTTAAAATTGCTGAAGTGTCAGACTAAAAGAGGAAAATAAATATATGAAAAAATAATATTGACATGATCAACTATAGTCTGGATAATGCATGTTTAAAACTCAATCATCCCACAAATGTTTAGGATAAAACAACAGAATTCCATTACTGATTGTAGTTATTATATAATCAATTTTAGTGTAGGGAAATACAAACATCCACACTTCACAGTCAGCTCATGTATCATTTCATCTACTGGTTGCCATGGAGATTGTTCATTTTAAGTAAATATTAGATAGCATATAGATCTGCATAAGATGATATGTGAATGGACATGCATTCTGAAGTCTGTTTTTAATTCCTTAAAGAGATGTTATTTTCTATTTCTTTTTAAATCTGACCTATTACCTCATCTTCTGCTTTACTGAACTTTTTAAATGTTACAATGACATATATATTTTATTTACACATTAAAACGGCAGTAAGAAAGGAAAACTCTATTTCCTGCTTTTGATAAAATTGTTGAAATTAACATAAAGGCAAACAGCTGTAGGCAACTTTTAGATAATCTTAAGTGAATTAACATTATTTAGGTCCAGTAATCAAACTGAAACATGTTACTTTAAATAATACATGCTTAATCAAATAGGGCCAAGCATTACACGTAGTTCATCAATCTAAAACATTCAATGTTAATTGGATGGATGTATCAGACATGAACTGTGTATAAATTATAAAACAATCATTGTTTTATAGGTACATTATAGTAATTTATTGTCAATGCAGATATCTCCTGGTCATTACCATACACCTAGAAGAGTGTACATTAGATCAGGTCACCTAGATCCTCTAAGTAGAGTTTTATTTATTATACAAAAATGTAAGTTAAATTGAGCTCGAGTAGAAAGCCCACTCACAGATCTCTTTAACGGGAAAGTAAGAAGCTGGATCTTACACACACCTAGACTACAGGACTTGGCTGTTGTAGGACTCTATTTTGCTATCTGTTACGGCTTCTTTTCTCTCTCTGTCTCTCTTTTTTTTTTCTTTGAGTTGGGAGTCTTTACTTTGTCGCTCAGGCTGGGGTGCAGTGGGGCGATCTCGGCTCACTGCAACCTCTGCTTGCTGGGTTCAAGCGATTCTACCGTCTCAGCTTTCCAAGTAGCTGGGACTACAGCTGTGCACCACCATGATTAGCTAACTTTTGTATTTAGTAGAGACAGGGTTTTACTACGTTGGCCAGCCCGGTCTGGAATTCTGACCTCGGGTAATCCGCCCCCCTCGGACTCCCAAAGTGCTGGGATTGCAGGTATGAGCCACCCCTCCCGGCCTTCTTTTCTCTTTATGTTAGCTTTGGTCTTTCGAACTGCAGACCGGCTTCCTCTAGGATAGGATACATGGTTACTGAACATACTTAAATTTTACCGCCTTTGATACTTACCAATCTAAAAAATCTAATATTCTTGTCTTAGTCCTAATTCGTAAATATCCCAGGGAAACAAGCTGATTGTCTCTGCTTAGATCAGGTATCTTTATTACCAAGAGAATCTAAAGGTAAAATAAGTTTGTGGAGAATCTAGTAAGGAAAGTAGGCTCAGGGAGAAGTAATGAATTATTTTGAACTTTTGATTTTGGAGATCACCTAAAAGGTAATATACAATAAGAGGGTAGAAGGAAGAAAGAAAATAAAAGAAAAGAAAAGAAAGAAAGAAAGTCATCCAAATTGGATGAGACAAAGTCAAATTATTCCATTTGCTGAGATATTGTATATAGAAAATGCTAACACTTCCACAAAAAATTAGATTTGATAAATGAATTCAGTAAAGTTTCCAGAATACAAAATAAACACACACAAAAAAACAGTAGTCTTTCTACAAACCAATAATGATCAAGCTGAGGAACAAATTAGGAGGGCAATCCCATTAACCATAGCAAAAAAAAAAAAAAAAATTACCTTGGAATATATTTAGCCAAAATGGTGAAAGATGGCTATAAGAAAAGCTATGAAACATTGATGAAACTGTAGATGACACAAGCAGAAAATATCTCATGCTCATAGATCAGAAGAATTAATATCATTAAAATAATCATACTGCTGAAAGCAATCTATATGATCAATGCAATCCCTATCAAAATACCAATGTTCTTTTTCACAGATTTAGAAAAGAAATCTTAAAATTAATATGGGACCAACAAAAAGCCTGAATTGCCAAAGCGACCTTAAGCAAAAAGAACAAAGGTAGAGGCATCACATTATTTGACTTTAAATTATACAACAAGGCTACAATAATGAAAGCAGTATGGTGCTGGTGTAAAAATAGACACATAGATCAATAGAACAGAAAAGGGAACCCAGAAATGAAGCCACATGTTTGCAGCCAATTGACCTTTGATGATTTCAACAAAAACATACACTGGGGAAACGACACCCTTTTTAATAAATAGTGTTGGAAAAATTGGATTGCCACCTGGAGAAAAAAGAAATTAGACACCTATATGCCACCATATACAAAAATCAACTAACACAGATTAAAGACTAAAATGTAAGTCCTAAAGCTATAAAATACTAGAAGAAAACAGGGAAATCTCTTCTGGACACTAGCCTAGGCAAATCATTCATGACTAAGACCTCCAAAGCATAAGCAGCAAAACCAAAAATAGACAAATAAGACTTAATTAAACTAAAAACCTTCTTCAGGCAAAACAAACAAACAAAAGCCCAATCAGCAGACTTAACAGAAAACCTGCAGAATTGGGGAAAATATTTGCAAACTATGCATCCAACAGTAGACTAACATTCAGAATTTACAAGAAACTTCACAACAAACACCTGCCCCCTGACAAATGCTCCCATTAAAAAATGCTCAAAGGACATGAATGGATATTTTTCAAAGGAAGACATATGAATGGCCAACAAGCATATGAAAAATGCAAATTAAAAGCACAACAAAATATCATGTATGTCAGTCAAAATCGCTATTACTAAAAAGAGAAAAAAATAACACATGTTGGAGTAGATGCAGAGAAATGGGAATGCTTTTACACTGTTGGTAGGAATGTAAATTAGTATAACCTCTATGGAAAACGATGTTAAGATTTCTTAAAGAACAAAGAATAGAATTACCATTTGATCCAGCAACACTACTACTGGGTATCAACCTCCCCCCAAAATAAATTATTATATTAAAAAGATACCTTCATTCATATGTTTACTATAGCACCCTTCACAATTGCAAAGATATGGAATCAACCTAATTATCCATCATCCAATGATTGGATTAAAAAATATGGTAAATATACACCATTAAATACTATTCAGCCATAAAAAATAATGAAATAATGTCTTTTGCAGCAACATTGGGGACACTGGAGACCTTTATCTTAAGTGAAACATCTCAGAAACCGAAAAAAAAATAGTGCATGTTCTCACTTATAAGTGGGAGATAAATAATGTGTACACATGGACACAGAGCATGGAATGCTAGACACTGGAGACTCAAAAGAGTGGGAGTGGAGAGTAGAAATGCGGGGGTGATAAGAAATTAGTTAATAGGTACCATGTACTTTATTTGGGTTATGAATACATTGAAAGCTGACCACCACTAGGCAATATATCCATGTAACAAAATTACACTTATAAGCTTTACAAATAAAATAAAACATGTACTGAAAAAAGCATACAGGCAAAGCCGACTTCACCAGTAGACAATATATCCATGCAATAATATTGCACTTGTACCTCTTAAATTTATACAAATAAAATAAAACATACAGGAAAAAAATTTGTGTTGGCTACACATGGTCTTTTGCATTTTCATATAAATTTTATTTTAAAGAACGAGTCTTGCACTGTTGCCCAGGCTGGAGTGCAGTGGCTTGTTCTCAGCTCACTGCAACCCCCAGCTCACTGCAACCTCCTCCTTCCTGGTTCAAGCGATTCTCCTACCTCAGTCTCCAGAGTAGCTGGGATTACAGGTGCCTATCACAAGGCCTGGCTAATTTTTGTATTTTTAGTAGAGACAGGATTTAAATATGTTGGCCAAGCTGGTCTGGAACTCCTGACCTCAAGTGATCTGCCCGCCTTGGCCTCTCAAAGTGCTGGAATTACCAGTGTGAGCTGCTGCACCTGGCCGCATTTCCATATAAATTTTAGAGTTAGTTTGTCACATTGCACCACGATACTTTGTTATTTAATTTGTCTTGTATTGAATCTGTAAAATCATATGTGAAAAATTAACATAGTTACAACATTGAGTTAATGATGTATATAAATGGCCTATAAATGATAGATATGTCTATTTTCTCTTACAATTCCATTTTCTGTTTGTGACTAGCATATAGAAAGCATTATATCTATGTATTACTTTTTGTTTGGCAAATTTCTTAAATCTCTTATTAATTTTAGTAGCCTATGTATATACTTTGTTGGATTTCCTATGTAAAAAATGAAGAAGTAAAAATAGAACTGTCTTTATAAAATGAGTCTTTATAAAAAATAAAAATTAGCTGGGCATGGTGCTGTGCACCTATAAAATTCTAGCTCCTTGGGAGCCTGAGACAGAAGAGTCCTTTGAGCCCAGGAATTCAAGGCTGCAGTGAGTTATGATTGTACCACTGCCCTAAAGCCTGAGCAAAAGAATGAACCCGTCTCTGAAAATATAAAATATAATCATGTTAGCTGAGAATAATGACAATCTTATTTGTTTCTCTCAATTCTTATGCCAACTATTTATTTTTCTTGTCTTACTGCACTGGCTATGACATAATTAAAATGTGGAATAGAAGTGTGAATAAACAATGACTTTGTTCTACTTCTAATCTTAAAGAGACTTGCATTGTTTCACCACTTATTATGATGTTTGCTGTAGGTTTTTTTTAGATACTTCCCCCTCCCCAGTATTTTGAAGGTCTTTTCTATTTTGGCCTGCTCTAAGTTTAAAAAAAATTTTTTTTAAATTGTACTTTAGGTTCTGGGGTACATGTGAAGATCATGCAGGATTGTTGCATAGGTACATACATGGCAATGTGGTTTGTTGCCTCCATGCCCCCGTTATCTATATCTGGCATTTCTCCCATGTTATCCCTCACCAACCTCCCCACCCCACTGCTGTCCCTCCCCTAGTCTCCCCAATGGACCCCAATTTGTGATGCTCCCCTCCCTGTGTCCATGTGTTCTCATTGTTCAACACCCATCTATGAGTGAGAAGATGAAAAACCTTGTTCTAGCCCAGTGTGTTCCTGTTCTAGTTGAAGACACAGATACGGAATTGTATGATTACTCAAGGTGACACATGCTATGACAGATCAAAAGGGGATTTTACTCCAGGGTGTGAACTGGGTCAGAGATGTGGCTGGAAGAGGAGCCATTTCAAGATGGGTTTTGAAGGCTGAGAAGGCATTTACAAGGCAAAAGAGGGTAGGTCCTTCTAGACAGATGAAATGGCAGAAAACAATAAGGACTTCAGTGGAGTGGGAAAGAACAGTAGGAATAGATTTAAAAGAGAAGTTGGAGTTATGCTTGGTAAAACTTGCTGTTCATATGAATGTAACAGTTGCCAGAAGGATATTGCCAGAGAAGATTGAGGTTTGGGATTCCAAGTTAATCAAGACAGGACACATTTAGTTCTGAACACATTGAGCTCTTGCAGTGAGTATTTGAAATGCACCTGAAGGTATTGGCTGGACTACTAAAATTCTTGTCAGTTTCAGGAATGCGAGTGAGACTAATGGAGACTGGACTGCTTCAGGTTTCTAGGGGACATACCCTAGTACTTGGCATCCAAGACAGAACATCTAAGCGTACTCTGTGGGTCAAGGAGCAACACAGAACACTTTTACTATACTTTAATTTTATGTTTCTAAAAACTATTTTGCTTTGGGAATGATCATATGAAAGAAAATCTGAGAGACAGGGAAAAACATAGTATATGTATTCTCCCCTGTTAAGTATAATTTACATTTGAAAAAACAGAGAAATTTACATTGAAATTCTTTAGTAAGAAGAAAATTAGAGTAATTAAAACAGCTCATGGCAGATTTGATATGCACACCTGGATTTTTTCTACCTCTATATTTTTATAAAACTTCAATGGAGTTAAAAAAAAAAAACAAACAAAAAAAACATTGGAGTGATTTGGGTGTAAGGGTAATGGTGATTTCCCGATTGTTGAAAGATAAAAATAATCACTTGCAGATGCACAAAAGACACACACAAAGAGGTATTCTCATTAACCACAGGATCCTTGATGTATTCATACTCTTTGCCCGGACTGTATTTGCTTGCTATTATTTAAATGAAGTTTTCTCATTTGTTAAAGATTCTTGTGCCAAATTTAAAAGCAATTGTATATGTTTTAGAAAGGTGTAATGTAGAATTCTGTGTGCTGATAATGTTCTGGTATGTGATCACAAGTTATTCACTCAGTTTACAAAATTTGCCAGGGTATATCCTTAAATTATTTAATTAAAAAGTTACCTGTTTCAAACATACATAATATGGTTATTTTTTATACTTCTTTTAGAAATAACATATCATGCAATGAAATAATTTGATCAGAAATACTATATACTATTATACATTTTTATATGTTAGATTTACATACGTTTTCAGGTAGTCATATAAAAATTGCATTACACTGAGAAAACTTGCTTAAAAATACAGAATGTGCTCTACGTGTGTGAAGTGATTTAAGGTTTTCCAAACATTTTTCAGAGATTCCATGTATGCACTCAAATTGCAAACTAAAACCCAGAAAAATGCTTCCCTGAGGTGAAGTTAACTCGCCCGGGACAGAAGATGTTTTTAAGGATGCCAGTTTGTCCACTGTATGGCCCAAGTGTTTATTCAGCTGAGGCTTGGATGAAAGCCACCACATCAATGTCACAGTCTCTCAGCACATGTGAGGAAAATACATGTGATACATAGCAAATTAAGTGTCATGCTCTGAGAAGGGCAGAATGGGATTGATTTGCCACTTTTAGCAATGCTCTTTTACTGTCAGCTGTGGCTTTCAGAAAAGCATTAGAGATTCTTGTCACAGATGTTTCTTTCATAAACTGTTGTGGGAGAATGGCATTCTGCAAAAATGGTTTACTACTCTTTTTTCTTCTCTTAGGGAAACAAAGTACGCTCCCAATCCTAGCCAAATGGACGTAAGGAATGCTCTTCTTTTATGTCACAACAGCATTTAGAATCACTGCATTTAAAAACTTGATTTTAGAACTTTGTTGGCAACTATAGTGTATTGAGGTATTTATTCAACATACATGACATTAAGGAGGTTTTATAAGACTTGTTATAGGAGAGAGTAGAAACCAACCTATCTTAAAAAAAAAAACAAAAAAAAAACCCCAGTAATTTAAAAATATGCATATAAATTTAAATGGTTCACAATTATAATTAATCTTTTTAGCATATTGTACTCCATGCAAATGAATAAATAATGAGAAGTTAAAAATTCTTTCTAGATCAGCCATTTTTGTTTATGAGATAATGAAGCTTATGAAGAACAATGATATTTATTTGAAAACATGATAGAATTATTTGTAGTTTTATTATTAAGGGGCAAGAATTGCTTATTCACTGAAAATTTTTTATTTATCACTTTTATTTAGTTTAATTTTCACTGAGAATTTGTGAATAAGTGTAAGCATTCTGCACCTAAGTATTTTTCTGCTGAACAAACATACAGTTACTATGGAAACTACAACATCACATGGGCTCTAAGAGATAGAAAGTATATTTTACAAAAAGCATGTTATCCAAGTGTCATATTAATTTTTTACATTATACTGTGTAGGAGTCAGAATAGTTTTTTTCTGATGCTACATAGATATCTAACGTTTATTCATTAAAGGTTACTTTTCCCCTCTGAATGTTCCAATTTGCCTACAGAAGTCTTTCTGTATTCTGAATATATGTGCCTACATAAGGGTATGTCAAACATCATTTGCCAACTTAGATGGAAAGTTAAAATATGACAATTGCCTATTTTTAAAACAAGTTGGCTATTTTTTTAAAACAGTACATGAAAACATAATGAGTCATGTTGTTTTGAAGAAAAAAAAACTATGTTAGGGCAGGTCATGCTTGCTGATTGAAACACTTTAACCCTCTTCCACTAGGTTGCAAATAAAGTCTTAAATGTCTGTTTTCAAAGACTTCCATCCTCTTTGCTTTATTTTTTTTTTATTGAGTATAAACGAATGAAAAATAGACATTGAAATTTTATTATTAATGCAGATGATATAAAAAGTTATATCTGTCTATATTGGTTTAAAAACATACACACACAAACACCTACTAATTTACTCATTTTAAGGTCTAGCCTAAATTCTGCATGAGACAAGATTAAAAAGCTTGGGTGGCTATCAAATAGTTGTTGAATTTCATTTGTGTGCTTGTTGCTTCATAACCTTAAACTATAAAATTTTAGTTTACAAGATTGTTTCCAATTCTGCACCAACAATGATTCACAACAGATAACTTGTCTTCTGGAGGAGTAACACCCATATTATAACTATTCTTCTTCCCTAGTACCAAAAAGGGACTTGTTTCATTTGATAGAATTGGCACCTGATCTTTTTGCTTAGAGATTGCTTGATTGTGGTCAGAATCTACTTTCTTTTACCTACCTTAAAGAAAAACCAAGTTAACACAATACATTCATGTTTAAATCGTCCTACTTTACTTTCTATTAAATAGTTCTGGCTATTTGTAACAAACCTTGGATATGATTTCCACGTGAAATAGTGATAAAATAGTAAGAAATTTTCACAAGCTCACGCTTCCCTAACACACGGTGCCATTAAGTTGATAAAAATTGGGTTGAATTGATCAGGCAGTTTTACATATCTGTGATAGATTTTATGTATAATTTCCATTTCAAAAAGCAATACAAGAACAAGAACTGTGCACAAGCCTTTTCTCCCTCACCATGTGCCATACATAATGTTGATAAAAGTTTCATTGAATTAGCCAGACAAGCTGGTTTGGTTATTCTCAGGTTTTTAAAAGGCTGATGTTAATTTCCTCAAAGCCTTGGTCACTATTGTTCTTTCTTGCTCCCTCTTCTCCCTTTTTGAGAGAGAGAGAGAGAGGGAGAGAGAGAGAGAGAGAGAGAATACGCATGTTGACGGCAAAGCTAATAAATGGAGTCAAGGTGTGTGCTTGTTGCAAAAGTACCAAACAAAAGGGGGAAATGACCCTGATCTGATGCTGAGCTTACTGATTTACTGCTGGAAATTACTCAGACCAAGTGGATGGTGGTGCCATAGCAGCCATGTGGTAGTCTGCTGGAAGACTAAGGGCATGGATCTTCAAGATTGGCTGCTCTTGATAGTTTTTTCTTTCTAAGTTCCTTGCCTGGAGGTTAAGGCAGTGGCTCCTACATAATGATGGTGCTATGTTATGGTGCATATTTTTGTAATTTAGTTCTTCTTCAAACAGATGGAGAATATGCAGAAACAGGCTGATAAAAAGGCCATGCTTGCTCTTTTTGGTAATAAAATTTTTATTAAAATAAAAATTATTAATTAAATAACTACTCAATAATGAGTATTTGCTTGCAAGATAATACAAGATACGGAAATAAGAAACCCAGACACCGTTAACTTTTTTTTCTTTTGAATCTCACTTGGGATAGCAAATGTACTCAAAGCTAGAGCCAGCACAGGTCACTGCTCTTTATAGTGGTTCTCCAGGATTTTCTCTGTGATAGGCAAAAGGACTTGTTGACTCTTTCAATGATCTCATTAAAAACCTGCCTCATCTGTTTTGCCCTATGCTTAACTGTGATGAGGCAGTCATTGCTTATCCTTCTTAGTCTGAGGCCAAAGCTGCTACTCATAAACCACAATCAAAAAAGATGACTGTGCTCATGCCCCAGCATGTCTACCGTCAGAACTTTTTCCTTTATTAAAAATTATATCTGCTCCTCTCTACCTTTATTAACTCAACAGCTCAAGTCAATTAATATGCAATGAGGATTGGACCTGGATTGACTGCCAGGCAGTTTTCATCTTGCCTCCCCCAAATTTCAGCCATACTTTTGTACTATTTATCCTGCCCCTCTTCACATCCTTATTCCAACCCTCATGTCCTGGATTCTCAAGAATCCAGTTTTGAAAAAAAAAGTTTTGTATATTTAGAAGGTTTGGCAACAGTTTTAAGAAGTGACTTTCCAGCATATACTTACCTTTTAAAAATGAATCCAGTTGTTTTCCATTAACCTGACCTCACTTAAATCACTATTCTACATTTTTGAATTCAATTCATATTGAAAAATTTCCCTTAGAAACAGAGAATTAGAAAATTTTCAAGTGAAAACACAGAAAATTTGCTTTAAAATTCTTTCAAGCTTTTTATGAATTATTTTAAATATTTTCTCACCAAGTCTATTTTAAGCTGTTGAGAACATAAATGGTCTTAGTCTGCCAACAGTAGACTGCAACTTAGTTTGTAAATTAAAAGACTTCTTCCAAATTAAGTATTTTAAATGTGTTTATAAAATATGACACAATGAATATATGCTTGATGTAAAATTGTCAAACAATACACAAATATTAAAGTAAAAATAAGTCATGTTTTACCATCTGTCTCAATCCTAATCTCCTCCCCACAGAAAGCAATGTGATAACAGATTGGTAAGTGTCCTACAGGCCTTCTCTATGCATATGTACAGACACACATAGTTCTCTAAAAGATGCATATTTGTCTATGTCTTGGAGATCTTCCCATTTCAGTACATGGATTGATCTTACTCTTTTTAACAAGTATATATCACAATAATTCAACTACTTTTGATGTTACTTATTTAAACAAACTCTACATTTAAAAAATAATATTATGTAAATGCCATATTTTTGTCCATATACGAAGACTTTTTTGTAGCATACATTCCTAGGAGTGCAGTTTTACAATTTTTAATAGTAAGTAATTTTGCTAATTTTGAACATAAATCCCATTTCTATAGGAGTTTACAAATAAAAGTATGACTTGATATTCTCTTCCAAAACTAGGAATAGTAACTCCCTAAACTTCTTTGATTCGGGTTTGTCCACCACACAGGACACTTATCACTTTGTCTGGAATTTATTTGGTCAGTGTCTCATTTCCCTTAAGACATTTTAGGCTTCTTGGTGGCAGGGAGAATATTTTGTTTATTTTTGTGCCTTTTTCAACATTCAGTACAATTTCTTTTTTTTTTTTTTCCTTGTTGTAGTAGACTTTTTTTTCTTTTTTAATACTTTAAGTTCTGGGGTACATGTGTAGATCATGCAGGTTTGTTACATAGGTAAACATGTGCCATGGTGGTTTGTTGCATCCATCCCCTTTTCATATACATTAGATATTTATCCTTACGTCATCCCTCCCCAATACCCCCACACCCTGCTATCTCTCCCCTAGACCTTCCACCCCCTGACAGGCCCTGGTATGTGACGTTCCCCTCCCTGTCTCCATGTGTTCTCATTCTTCAACACCCACTTATGAGTGAGAACATGCAGTGTTTGGTTTTCTGTTCTTGTATCAGTTTGCTGAGAATGATGGTTTCCAGCTTCATCCATGTCCCTGCAAAGGACATGAACTCATCCTTTTTTATGGCTGCATAGCATTATTCCATGGTGTATATGTGCCACATTTTCTTTATCCAGTCTATCTTTGATGGGCATTTGTGTTGGTTCCAAGTCATTGTTATTCTAAACAGTGCCTCAGTAAACATACATGTGCATGTGTCTTTATAATAGAGTGTTTTATAATCTTTTGGGTATATACTCAGTAATGGGATTGCTGGGCCAAATGGTATTTCTAGTTGTAGATCCTTGATTAATCGCCACACTGTCTTCCACAATGGTTGAATTGATTTACACTCCCACCAACGGTGTAAAAGCATTCCTATTTCTCCACATCCTCTCCAGCATCTGCTGTCCCTGATTTTCTAATGATTGCCATTCTAACTAGCGTGAGATGGTATCTCAATGTGATTTTGATTTGCATTTCTCTAATGACCAGTGATGATGAACTTTTTTTCATATGTTTGTTGGCCAGATAAATGTCTTCTGTCAAGAAGTGTCTGTTCCTTTGCCCACTTTTTGATGGGTTTGTTTATTTTTTTCCTGTAAATTTGTTTTAGTTCTTTGTAGATTCTGGATATTAGCCCTTTGTCAGATGGGTAGATTGCAAAAGACTTTTCCCATTCTGTTGGTTTTCTGTTCACTCTGTTGATAGTTCCTTTGGCTGTATAGAAGCTCTTCAGTTTAATTAGATCCCGTTTGTCTATTTTGGCTTTTGCTGTCATTGCTTTTGGTGTTTTAGTCATGAAGCACTTGCCTATGCCTATGTCCTGAATGGTATTCCCTAGGTTTTTTTTCTAGGGTTTTTATGGTGTTAGGTCTTATGTTTAAATCTTTAATCCATCTGGAGTTAATTTTTGTATAAGGTGTAAGGAAGGGATCCAGTTTCAGTCTTCTGCATATGACTAGTAATTTTTCCCAACACCATTTATTAAATAGGGAATCCTTTCCGATTGCTTGTTTTTGTAAGGTTTGTCATAGATCAGATGGTTATAGGTGTGTGGCATTACTTCTGAGGCCTCTGTTTTGTTCCATTGGTCTATATCTCTGTTTTGCTACCAGTACCATGCTGTTCTGATTACTGTAGCCTTATAGTATAGCTTGAAGTCAGGCAGCCTGATGCCTCCAGCTTTGTTCTTTTTGCTTTAAATTGTCTTGGCTATGTGGGTTCTCTTTTGGTTCCATATGAAGTTTAAGGTGTCTTTTTTCCAATTCTGTGAAGAAAGTCAATGGTAGCTTGATGGGGATAGCATTGAATATATAAATTGCTTTGGGCAGTATGGCCATTTTCATGATACTGAGTCTTCCTAATCTTGAGAATGTTTTTTCATTTGTTTGTGTCCTCTTTTATTTCCTTGAGCATTGGTTTGTAGTTCTCTTTGAAGAGGTCCTTTACATCCTTTGTTAGTTGTATTCCTAGGTATTTTATTCTCTTTGCGGCTTTTGTGAATGGGAGTTCTCTCATGATTAGGCTCTCTGTTCGTCTGTTATTGGTTTATAGGAATGCTTGTGATTTTTTCACATTGATTTTGTATCCTGAGACTTTGGTGAAGTTGCTTATCAGCTTAAGGAGATTTTGGACTGAGACGATGGGGTCTTCTAAATACACAATCATGTTGTCTGCAGCACAGTTTTTTTTATGTACAAACGATGTTCAAAGATATTCCTATAAATAATGAGTCTATAAAAGGCATGTTTACTACTGGGCTCAAGGTCGTTCAGAAAACCTTACACTGCTATAAGAAATGTTATTTGGCTGGGTGTGGTGGCTTACACATGTAATCTGAGCACTTTCGGAGGCTGAGACAGGTGGATCACCTGAGATCAGGGGTTCAAGACCAGCCTGACCAACATGGGGAAATGCCATCTCTACTAAAAATACAAAATTAGCCAGGTGTGGTGGCACATGCCTGCAATTTCAGCTACTTGGGAGGCTGAGGCAGGAGAATTGCTTGAATGTGGGAGGAGGATTTTAAGCTGAGATCTCACCATTGCGCTCCAGCCTGGGCGACAAAAGTAAAACTCCATGTCAAAAACAAACAAACAAACAAGAAGCAAACAAACAAACAAAAAAACAAAGAAAAGAAATGTAATTTAAGGAATGACCTGAATGACAAGGAATTGGAACAGGAAGGTCAATCTTTCTATGAAAATAATTTTTAGTGTGAGATGGGAAATTGATATAAAATCACAAAGAACATTGAAAACGACCTCCTGAAATACTATTGATTCTATATATGTAACATGTATTTGTCATAAAATGTTATCGTCAAAGTTCTGTAGTTCTATTAGCCTATATTTTGTAATGTGAATTTTTGATATTTACCAAATTGTTATTATTATTATTTTTAGAGACAGGATATTGCTTTGTTGCCTGGGCTGGAGGACAGTGGCATAAATATACCTAACTGCAACCTCAAACTCCTGGCCTCAAGCAATGTTTCTGCTTCAGCCTCCAAAATGCTGGAATTACAGGCATAAGCCACCATGGCTGGCTGCCAAAATATTTTCAATAAGTGACAATGTAGGAAAATTTTTTGATTCACTGTTATCTAAAGAAGGAACATAATGTACTTTAGAAGCAGAATGAAAGCATTAGCACAGGAGGATGATATAAAATAGAGACTGCCCCTTATATTATCTAACAGGTACCACCAAAAGTAAAATAGTTGCATCAGTATTAGCAGAATACAGTAGGAATATAGAGACAAAAATAACATTCAATGAACATTTATTGTAACACATTGATTCTTCTCTTAAGGTATGTTCCTACTATCAATTATTGGGCTAATTCAAGACAGCTATATTTTGAAAGGGTTTTGACGATGTTGCAGCATTTTGTATGATACCATTAAAAGGTCTTAAAGGTAAAGGATTCTCTTCTACTTGCCTCCAAAGTGAGGTAAATATTATTTTGACAGATTCCAAGGAAATGATTGATCAAAGAAATTTTGTGATGTTTAAAAAATACAATAATGTGATTTAAAAGCATTCTCAAATAAGGACTACTATTCTAAACAGCAGACACAGTCTGATTGTAATTTGCTTGTTGGGTGTGAATTAGTCTAAGTCAACATCTGATGCTATTCCTCATGTTCTTTGATAAATTAAACAGGGATGATTTTTAATAGTAAAAATTGATGTACTAGGTTGCCTGTCAGAGACAGGGGCAAGGGCAGGAGTGCTGCCTGTCAAATAAATCTGTGTAGTCCATTACTGGGAAAATGGTAAGGAGAATTGTGCCTGTAGTTTACCATCTTGGTACATCTGTAAACTTCTCTAGAAATGGATGATGCAGAAATGATGGGATTTTGAGGAATCTCACTGGCCTTTTTACTCTATGACTTTTATAAAATTATGGGCCTGGAAGAGAATGAGGCCTGAGATTGGCCAGATTAGGTTTCAAATTTGATTGGTGAATTGTTAAAAATTTGTTGGAAATTCGTGATACACATGACAAAGGGAATTGATTAGCTATCAGGCATTAAATTCTGAGAGGAGTCTTATGCTTTTTATTTCCTCATATATTCACAGTGTTAATATTTTTGCTTTTGCTTTATCCATAGGAAGATAGAATATATTATCAAAATACAGAAAAAGATATCCTTAAACTACAGTTTTAGTAACATAATCCTACTGAAAACAACCATTTGTAATCTCGAGGCAGAACCATTTTTTGCAAATCTGAATGAGTATCCATAATAAAATATTTAATTAAACAAATTTCTTAGAGAAACCAGATGTTATAATTTATAATGGATAAGAATAAAGTTATTCTCTGACTAGAGTAGACTTGATTTTGGTTATTCTTGAGAAATACAATAAAATTACATTTGATGTACAAGTAAATTTTTTTCTTTTTTTTAATTGCATTTTAGGTTTTGTTGTGCAAGTAGTTTTGAGAAGACTTAAAATAAGAAATGAAGAATGTAAATAACATTAAACTCAGTTTTTGATTAATCTTGTTTTCAGTCCAGAGATAGCAGAGGTGTACACCATTCTACGTTAGGTGGAAGAGTTTTCCAGTGTTTTTTTTTTTTTTTTTTTTTTTTTTTTTTTTTTTTAAATTAGATTTTTAAAAAAAATTTTTGTTAATGGGGGAAGTGGAGTAAAAACATAAAAATTTTTGTTTTTGTC
>NW_022436944.1:20272810-20317243 GCF_009761245.1 Sapajus apella | reverse complement strand
TTTTTTTTTTTTTTTTTTTTTTTTTTTTTTCTATTTAATATGAGCTATCCAACACATATTTTTGGATATGGGAGAAGTGGAGTAAATACATAATAATTGTAGTCTTTGTCATCTTTGTTTCTTTTCAATGGAAAGGCCCACATTGCATTCAATAAAAGCTTTCTGCTTAGCAAAAATTTGGTCAGATTTTGGTCCACAAGATTTTCCCAGAGTGGGACTATTAGCACCCAAATTACAGTAATTTATTAGAATTTGATTCTATGAGACACATATGACTGTTTCCCAATGCTACATTTATTTCCATAATCTCATTATTTGCCAACTATGAATCATTTAACTTTATAAAGCATAAATTGAATTCTGCCTAGAACATCAAATGGTTCTGTATTATTGGAACCTTTATGATATGACTCTGGAAGACAATTTTCTAGTCTTACTCTGGGTAACTGGACTACTGCTCACTGAAAGAACAAACCATGATATTTACATAATATAACAATATATTCATTATGCAAAGGGAACTAGTAGAAATGTCAATGGTAATATTATCTTCTGATATTTTTCAGTGACATTCAAAATAATGAACTTTGGCTTTTTCTTAAAGTACACTTTTCACTCTGAATTAGGAGAATTTCAAATTATTTATAATTTTTCCTCCAAATATATAGGTAAAATAAATAATATCATATCTATTAGATTTAAGACATCAGTGAAATTTGCAGTAATCTCATTTGAAAGGCCAAGTTTTGGTTGTTTTCTTCTTTATCCATTCACATTTGACTTGTTCCCATTTTTTGTCTATTATGAATAATGTTACTGTCCAGGTCTTCGCTATTGTAAACAGTGCCGCTTTTACATTGTTGGTGGGAGTGTAAATTAGTTCAACCATTGTGGAAGACAGTGTGGAGATTTCTCAAGGATCTAGAACCAGGCATACTATTGACCCAGCAATCCCATTACTGGACATATACCCAAAGGATTATAAATCATTCTACTATAAAAACACACGCACATGTATGTTTTTTGCAGCAGTGTCCACTGTTACAAAGACATGGAATCAACCCAAATGCCCATCAATGATAGACAGGTTAAAGAAAATGTGGTATATATACACCATGGAATACTATGCAGCCATAAAAAAGGATGAGTTCATGTCCTTTGTAGGGACATGGATGTATCTGGATCCATCATTCTCAGCAAACTAACAAAAGAACAGAAAATTAAACACCACATGTTTTCACTCATAAGTGGGAGTTTAACAATGAGAACACATGGATACAGGGAGAACATCGCATACCAGGGACTGTTCAGGCACTGGGGGGCTAGCATTAGGAGAAATATCTAATGTAGATGACTGATTGATGGGTGCAGCAAACCACCATGGCACACCTGTGTAATAATCCTGCACATTCTGCAATGTATCCCAGAACTTAAAGTATAATAATAATAAAAAAGTGTGTTCTACTATTGTCTCTAAAATTTTGCTTCAAGCCACTTACACCTATTTTCCCATGTCAACGGTTTCTTATTTTGTAAAACTCATAAATTCATGTTTTCCTGAACCAAAATACATGTCACTGAACACTAAGCAGTTTCTTTTTAAATCATCGGGAAGTTCACACAAATAAATGATAAATATCTCAGTGATAGTCTATGCAATGTATATCTTTCACATCATATATTAGTAACTTAATTTTCTTCCTTTATTTTTGTGGAATTTAGCAGTATCTAATGCCCTTAGTTGCATTGCTTGGAGTGTAGAATCAGCAACCATGTATATAGCTTAAATGAAATAATGAGGATATTGATAATTATGGCAAGTACTTTTTTTCAAACAAATAGAATTTTTAGCTGGGCATATATTTGCCCAGAATAAAAACTACATTTTCTACCTTCCTTTGCAGTTAAGTGCCAGGTCTTAGATTTAATTTTATATTACTTAGAAGCCAATAAGTTGCCCTGCTACTGCTCATGAATTCTGGCAAAATATGTGAGACTTTTGGGTCTCATACCCTTAAGTTTTATCAGGGCAAGACAGGGGAGTCCAGATGGATGCTACACATGCAATGGGTTCACGTCCCAGTTGAGGAATTTCAATCATAGCAAATAATAAGCAAGTCTGCTGTTTGTCTCATACCAAGACATTACCTCACCCCTCAGAGTTTCTCACTGTAAACTCAATCCTAAATAATGGCCAAGTTCAGAGTGCCCAGGGCCTCTAATTCTAGGTATACTCCCAAAGATGTATAGGACCATGCAGAAAACATGGTAGATTATATCCTGGTACTATGTATTTTGAAGCTTGTGGACCTGGATGAAAGATTCTCTGGGACATATTTGTAAGAACAAAATTGATGGATTTGTAATTGAGTATGAGTAAATATTATGTGAAGTCTTCTTTCCTCAATCCACAAAATGGTTCTGTTGTCCCCTACTTTGTGAGGCTGACTTGATTTTAGTGGTCTAATGCAAGAAATCCACTTGTTCTGGTGACTGACAGAGAAGAGATACAAAGTGAATGGTAGATGTAGCTGCTGCTACAACAAGTAAACTGACATATAGAGTAAGAACTTTAGTATGTGTGTAGTTTATGTGCATCTTCTATAGTACTTAATATTGTACTATAAAAGTTATCTATGTTCTTCAAAACAAAACAACAACAAAAAGCTCTGCCTTAATACAATCCTAAGTGGCTTGGTCAAGGAAATGAAACAAGTCAGTAAGCTTTTTATTTGTTGGGTACTCTATTACCTTTTAAATAAAATTAAGTTCGAAAATTATTTTTAGATTTTTACCATTATTTAAGCGCTAAACAAAGACAATGTGAGTTTAATTGCAGCATGAGAGATTTGAGTTAAAGAGAAGAAAGGCTAAATAAAGAACCGCTGGATGATCACTTTAAACCAACACTGTGCTAAATGCTTTATGCACTTCATACAAGTCAGTGAGAGTTACATTGGAAAATAAATCATATTATTTGGAAATCATTTATTGATTATTGCTTATAGAAGATAATCCATGGTTAACCACTGTAAAACATGTACAGAGGTTAACCATGGATTATCTTTTTCTGAAAGAGAATGATTAGATTTATGTTTTAACTCACTTCTGATTCTATATTTCTATGTAAGTATTGTTCCACTACAAACAGAGGAATCAATCAATTAGCACAATCAAAGTGCTTTTAAATGTGTAAAAGAAACACTCTGCAACACTTTGTCTTCAGAAATGGTCTCATCTAGGCCTTTTGTCCAGCACTTATAAAGTACTTGAGGACATATTTATCGATGTCCAAAATATTGCTGGATAGGAAGATGGGATTTAACAAGACGTAATTCCTTCTCTCAAGAAACACACAGCTTAAAGAGAAATAGGAATGCAAAAATTATTTATAATAAAATTTGGTAACTTTTCAAATAGAGCCTTGTAAACAAGGAAAAGTAAAACCTAACTTTACCTGAAGAGTCAGAGATACTCTTGCTTCTAAAAGGAGGAGAATAAGCTGAATTGAGAAGTTCAGCAGGTGAATTACCAATTGCATATGTGGAAAGGAAGCCAAGATAGAGCTAATAGGATATGCAAATACAAGAAAATGTTTGTTTGCTTCAGAAACTCTGTATGAGCTAGCATGACTAGGTCAACAGGATGAGTATGAGGTAAAAGAAGGCTAAATGATATTGATGGATGCACATAATGAAGAGCTTGGCCTTTTACTATTCTGTAGGTCAGAGTTTCTCAAAGTTGTGTGCATATGATTCACTTGGACAACTTATTTAAATGTATATTTTGATTAATTTGTTTCTGGGGTGAGACCTGAAATTCAGTCTTTCTAACTGGCTTCTACACATGCCACTGCCCCCAAACCTTAATTTGTGTAGCAAAGACTTAGGAGATGGATATGTAGTAAAGATTCTGAAATAAGGTAGAAACTCAATTAGGGTTGTACTTTAGTGAGACAGCTTATTAGACATAGGGTAGAATGCAAATAGATTTGAGGGCTGTCATTGAGATGCTTTATTCCAATGGAAGCTTATTTATTAATATCTGTATGAACAAATTTGGTAGTAATATAGAGAACAGCTAAAAATAAACTCCACAAAAATAAACTATTTCACAAATGCTTTCTGATCACTAATGCATCAAAATTTAAACAACTAGAAGTTTGTTTCTAATATTTGTAACATCTCAAAGACATAGTTCAAAATAGAGAGGCACAAAATTATTATGCTTTTTACTCTACTCTGACTTTTCTTTCTTTTAATGGTAGCCTCAAAGTTGGCCAAGCAACATCAAGATAGTGCTATGATGAACATATATTGAACAAAGTGAGCCAGCTCCTAACCTCAAGAAGCACTCAAGAGGAGAACTTGTTTAAGGCTATAGTAAGAACTATAAAATTATGAATACTGTAATAATGCCAACTTCATAGAAATAACCACATTTTAGGAATGAGCATCCCTAAGAGCACCTGGTCAACTCTGAAATATGCAGTGATTACAAATTGCAAGTATATCACCTAGAAAGGGGTCAGACATAAAACTTTGTGGAAAAATGTGTATAGTTAGGAGTGGTGCAGTTTTGGTCATCCATTCACACTTGGTTGGATAGTTATTAATGGTAACTATTTCTCTAGAAAAGAAGACAACCTTCTTAAGACATCAGATAGGTCAGTGGTTCTGAGCAGCTGGTTGAATGTTGGAATCATATAGGGGAACATTTACAAAAAATACCAATGTGAAAGCTCCATATCCCAGAAACTCTGATTTAATTGGTTTGGGTTGGAGCCACAACACTGAAAATTTTATTGAAGTATAATGTACATTTAGAAGAGTGCACATGAACATACAGTTAGATAAATTCTAATTGATTAGAATACCCGTTAATGAGCACTCAAAAAACAGTAGTATTTCAAGTCCCCATCATAGCAGCCAGGATTGACAACCCCTGATGTTATTAATGATTATATGATAATGTAGGACCTAAAAGAAAGGAGACATCCTTTCAGAGTAGTGGAAAGATGAAGAGAAAATTTTTGCTCTTCTATGGAGGATGTGACCTCTAAGATTGGAGCTGAAAGATGGCAGAATTTGGAGATGTGGTTTTTGAGGAGTTTACAAGTAGTCAGATTTATATAAGCAGTGAAAGATTGGTGGGAAATGAATGTGATGTTTGGGGAGCATGCAGTAGTTCAGTTGCTTGCACAGGAGAATGTGAGAGGTGGAGTAGAGAAAAGCTAGGGCAGAAAGCTGAATGTTTTTAAGTTTTTTAATATTTTAAGAGCCAAAGTTAATAGGGTAGAGAACATTACACATGACATAGCATTAAATTGTTTTATTTATGGAACAAAAGTAAACTTCATCCTTGTGTTTTTATGATTTTAGGCATTTGCCTTTCATAACTCTGCATTTAACAAATGAAGAAAAAAGCATAATTAATATAAAACATACATATGGCCTGTGATATTAACTTGATAATATTTTTCATGTGTTTTAATTCATTTACTCATTCTGAATAATTTATATCAAATAATTTTCAAAAACAATTTAAAGCTAGTTTTATTTCTCTTCTTTTTAAAAAAGATTCTTTGATATTTACACTATGTGCAATATCTTTAGATAGTGCAGTAGCATAAGAAGGAAGTAAAAAATCATTATTGCAAGGAAAGATAATCTTTTATTTCAGGTGTATATGTACTCTGAATATAAAATTCATCATAATATCAATAATTAGCCCTGTCATTTAAAAATGATAATTATCTCATTTACATGTCTATGACTTTTAAAATGCATCATA
The DNA here is from genome assembly GCF_009761245.1 of Sapajus apella. Lineage (NCBI taxonomy): Eukaryota > Metazoa > Chordata > Mammalia > Primates > Cebidae > Sapajus > Sapajus apella. The sequence goes on along the minus strand of NW_022436944.1, from coordinate 20,311,450 downwards.
CTACTTCAATAAATAAATTACATTCTGGATCATATCAGTATCTCTTCGAGAAAATGAAGTTAAATCTTTGTGGTAACCACCAGCTTAATTTTCATTAGGCCAGCTATTTGATAATTAGTCATGCACCATAAATCAAACCCCAAGTCTCCTACTTTCTTAATTGAAAATTATTGCTTCTTGGCTCTCTGGTTAAAAGTGCAGTAAGTGTGAGTGTGATCGATGTGGAATCCGGCACAAACAGTTTAAGACAGTCAGAACTTGATAGATCATTGCCCTGAAGGTACTTGTAATGGTGGATAGGCAGAAATCTCCAAATTAAAGATTTGCTTTTAAAATTGCAAGTGTAAAAATAGTTCTGGTATACCAAATCCATCTTGACATTTTGACCACTTTTATTTTATTTTATTCTTCTTTTTTTAATGTCAGAATCCACCCATTTGTACCAGTTACTATGGAGATAATATTAAATTATTGGAAAGTCCAACTTTTTGAGGGAATAAAATATGAAAATATTCTCTACCAATGCCATGAACAAATATTGAATTTGTTGATATTTTAAGGCAATTTGAAAACATTGACTAAAAACACTCTACTCATTTGACAGCTAATCTGAGAGAACAGATGGTTGCCCAAGTATTGCCCCCAGTCATAAAATCATTTCAAATATGATACTGTTGAGGCCAAATAAAAGACTTTGCAAGTAATAAGGAAAATATTGCTTCATTGAATGGCTGCAGCTTGTTGCCATTTTTCTTCTGACAATCTAGGAGGATTTGCAGAGAACTTTGGTCATGTTTGCAGTTCTTTAGTTAAGAACAGCCACAGGGTTTTCCAGCATTCATTTCTTGTTTCCTAGTGGCCTGACAGCCAGGACCTGATGAGGGACACAGCAGGGAATACTGGGAAATGCCCCATAAATTTCAATGTGTGAAGCCAAAAGACCTAAGAAGAATCTGGGCACAAGAATCAAGGTTGGAATTTGAAAATCAAATGTGCCCTGAAATAAATATAGCATTTTACTAATTCCAAGTGTAAAGTGAAGTGAGTAGTTAAAGGTAGGTCCCTTGTCAATAGTTAATAAAGGCTAATGTTGATGTTATTTAATCCAGAAAAATCACACTATTATTATGTGCTATAGTTACATTAAACCTTCTAGATGGCACATTGAAATAATTTTGGTTGGCTTTATGAAAGAAACATAAATAAAGCTTTTTGATAGATTATAATTTGAACTGAAATAATAATTACCTAGAATGCTTGTGGAGATATGATACCTAGACGTGAATTATATCTTAGAATGTAAGGAATTGTATTATCCCTTAAAGAAAATTCCAAAATAATTACATATAGGTAGATAGATATATAACTATCTTTAAGTTTTAAACAAATTATTAAAACTCTGTATACATAAGTTATCTCATCTATAAAATAATGGAGTTATAATCACTGAAATCCCATATTCTTCCTTATGCTAACATTCTGTGATTTTGAGGAAATTTGTATAAAGCTAAACTTCTCATTCTTGATTATACTGGGTTTTAGCGTAGGAGAATAATTAAGATTCATAGTCATTTACATAGGAGGTGTGTGTGCCTTTGCGTATACATGTTAGAGTATGCATAGGCAGTCTCACAAATTAGCTGTATGCAGGCCTGATTCTATCAGCGGATGTGTTTTTCTTGGCTAACACAGTGTTTTAAAAAAATCTTGATAGTTTCCAACATTTCAAAATCCAGAAATGTCACACAGAAATCTGGATTTCTTACTTGTTTTTAGAAACAATAAATAAATAAATATGTAATGTTTTTCTGCAAAAGTATAGTCATCTACAACTAAATAGCAATTTCTTTCTCCATACATTATAGTCTTCCCTTTCTTAGCTTTCTTGTCTTTGCTAAGCCTGGTTTCAGCTACTATTTATCAGTATTCTTGCCCTGTTACACACTTGCTTCTACATAGACTCTTTATTAGATTTTTCTTCTCTGGTAATAAGGTAAACCCCTGAGTGCTGATTTGTTTTCTCTCTCATCTTCCCCAGTCAGCCACGGCCACCAAAAAAGGGATGAATCTGAAGTTCTAGGATTTTTTTTAACCTGTCTGTTTATTCACTCTATGAGTGCTGCCAACCCTTTTGATATTTGGACAAAACTGAGGATCCGGAAATGCATTAGAAGCTGTGTCCACTGAATTATGTCCTGAATTCTGATGATTACTCTTTCCATCCCTTGTTTGTTGTATCAATAGCAAACTAAAATTAAAACAGCCTTAGTGGTGTTTGAGTCATGGTTCAAGCTAATCTTTGAACATAGACCAGCCATTGTATCATGGTCAAATTCACCTAGTTGGCTAGCGTTGTAAACACTATCTAGAATGTTAGAGATACAGATACATTTCTCCAGATCTCCATTCTTTTTTCTAAAAGCAAATCTCCAACCTTAGTAGTCTGAGAAGAACAAGTTTTGATTTTCCAACTAACTCCCTCTTGAGCACTGACCACAAAGGCTGACTGAATCAGGCCAATCAGATTTATTCTCCAAGAAATTGAAATTGAGACATGGAGACTAAGTCATTTAGTTGCCTGGAACCAAATGATCACGTAGATTCAAGGCTGATACTGTCATTTTGGGGAGAGTACTGATGAAAAACCAGAATCAGAGGTATAGAGAAAGACAGTTAAGTCACATTGTGGCTCAGTGAGTCTCTGACATCTTTGCAGTGACTGTGTTCTAGGAGATTTTCTGTGATCAACTTTTATTTGATTTGCAACCAAATAATTTCTGACTAGATTCATATACTGAGATTCCTCTAGATAAATTACTGTAAGGTAATCTTTAGATCAGATGGTATGCTTCTTTTAATGCTCTTAAGATACATTTTCAAATTGTTATTTGGAAACGTTGAAATAATTTATGCCTCTATAAGAAGGTGTAGGACAAAATATTTGTCAATACTGAAAACATGCTTTTGGGGAAAGTCAATATGGAGTTATTATATATTAGTTATGGTGTTAATTGTACACTGAATTTTCCAGGTGATAAATAATTCAGTATATTCATAGATAGTGAATATTCCTTTACCTCAATATTTTTTGGTGATAAAATTATTATGAACATTCCAAAGACTTTTGGGGCCTTCTTATATTATTTTCTTAAAATATAATAAAAACCTATTATTTATAAAATATAAACATATAATGTAAAATATATATGATATATATTTGATATATTATATATTTTCTATTAAACATGGCAGACTAAATTCAATTTAAAATTCAATTAAACATGGCAGACTAAAAACATATAAATATATGTTTCTATCATCATTCTATCCTTAACTGCAATAGCAGACATGTAAAACTTATTAAATAAGTCCATGAGGCAAAGAGTGTAAAAGAAATATAACAGAGGATACCAGTGGGTTTGCAGAAGGTGAAAAATAGATGGAGTGTTAATAACTGACTCAGCAAAGTGGAAAGATCAAATACCTACATGCTTGCAGAGGATGATAATGATGAGAAGCACAGCAACCTGCCTTGCAGAACCTTAGTAAGGTTCTTACTAAGTAAGAACCTTACTTAGTAAGGTTCTTACTAAGTAAGAACCTTACTTAGTAAGGAGCCTCAGAATTTGGAGGCTCCAGATACAACAAAGAAGAGGATGATACAACAAACTTGGGATGCAAGGCACAGAGCAGTGTGGAAGTGAGAAAGATAAATGAAATGATGGCATCCCCAGATGAATTGCCTCGCTTGGCCACCAAATTCTTAACAGCTGGGCTGATATTCACCAGCAAGGAGACTGACTACAACAGAGACTCTCCACTCAAACATTCATCTAGTTAAAGATGCTTGGGCTTCTTTCCTCCAATGCAAAGGTGGTTTCACTCATCTTTAAGCTCTTTCTACTCAAGCAGAGCCTCTAACCAACCTATTGGTGACTTACTCTTAAATATGAAAGAAGGGCTAAGTATCTTCAGATATGTTTTATAAAGGCTGAAAATGTCACACACAGAGATCAAAATAAACAAATAAAAGTGAACTACAATGAGAGGCAATTCAGGCAAGAGAAGAAAACAAAAACTAACTGATATGATTAGAGAGACAAACAAAATTATTACTTTAACAAAACAAGAACAGGATGTTATTTTTTAAAAAGAATAATGGAATGAAAAAGAGCTCTTCAGAATAAAAAGTAAACATATAAATAGAAGGGTTGAAAGATTAAATGGGGGAAATCTTTGGAAAAGTAATATAAAAAGACAAAAAATAAGAACACTAGGAAGTCAAAAGAAAATTAGAATTTCCAAAATGACCAACATCAAGAATAGAAGTTACAAAAAAAAAAAAAAAAAAAAAAAAAAAAAAAAAAAAAAAAAAAAAAAAGAGAAAAAACAGAGATACAATGAAAGAAAATATCCTAGAACTGAAGGACATGGGTCAACAAATTGGAAAGTTCTACCAAAAACTTAGCATATAAGATGTGATTAAAACAATTTCAACCTAAAAATCTATCTGCAGCCAAATTCTGGTCAAGTAAGAATAAAGACTTTTCACACATATAAGGTTTATCTTCCAGACACTTATTCTCAATCAAGTACTGCTGTTCCAGTAGAAGAGAGGAAGTTAATCAAGGAAGAGAAAGACCTGGGCTCCCTCATGGGAGGGAAACAAAGGAAAGTTCCAAAATAACTCTGCAATAGGCCTGGAGACCAATCAGATCAGGCTTTACAAGAAATCAGACGACCCAAAGGGGAAGATATCTGGGGAAAAATAATTTTGAATTGATCTGATTAATTTTGACATGTAGAAAATGTTATTGAGATGTGTATAATAATTGTGTTTGAAATTTTAGGAAGAATTAACTATAGGTAAATAGTACAAAAAGAAAAATAATTTTAAACAGGCAAATAATTACTTTATGAAACATAACATGTAAAAAAAGCAAGAAATACAATACTCGTTTGACTATCATTGGACTCAGCAAGGAACAATATGTATATAAATCAAAACATATAAATCTTAAGAAGTATTTAATTTCAAAAGAGGGAATATAGCATATGTTTGTATAAGATGATGCCATAACACAGTCAATACACAAAGTATAAAATTGATAGATCATAAAATATAAACCTAAGGCATATTTTTAGAAATATAGAAGCAAAAAGAAAGATACTTAAAGAAAGTCATTGTTCTTGGTAAAAAGAATTTGGAAGTTTAGGAGATATGGAAAGAAAAAGTCTTGTGTTTTTTTTATTGTTTTAAGACTTTCAGGCCAGGCACAGTGGCTCACACCTGTAATCTCACCACTGGAAGGGTAAGGTGGGTGAGTCACCTGAGGTCAGGAGGTTGAGACTAGCCTGGCAAACATGGTGAAATCTTCCTTCTACTGAAAATATGAAAATTAGCCAAGCATAGTGACAGGCACCTGTAATCCCAGCTACTTGGGAAGCTGAGGCAGGAGAATCACTTGAACCCGGAAGGCAGAAGTTGCAGTGAGCAGAGATAGCACCACTGCACTCTAACCTGGGCGACAAGAGCAAGACTCCATCAAATAAAAAAAAACCCAAAGGGCTTTCAAAACTGAATGCATTGATGTGATAAAAAATAAAGCATTTAAAAAATCGATAAAAATTCAAATAGAACAAAATTTATATTCCATGAATTGTCTAAATAACCTCCAACATATAAATGTGTATGGATATATCTCTATTTTCTTACACGAGTAGTTGTAAACTGTTCACTGTCTTCCAAAATTTTAAAAATATTTATCAATACATTTTAGAGATTGTTCTCTATCTATATCTTTTCTTTCTATCTATAGCTATCGACTTTCTCTTTAAAGTCTGCTCAGTGTTCCATTTTATGAATAAACCATGATTTATTTGATGGTAGAAGCCCTCCTCTTAAAACGTGCAAGTCCTTATGTAGTCAGCCTATATGTAATTTATGTACAAATTGATTTTGCATGGAATAAAATGCCAATACCCAAAAAGGCATAAACTATCTTTGAGATTTAATGAGCTGCATATCAAAATACTTAGTTAATTTCAATTGTAAATGCTGATCAAAAATAAGTTTTAACTGAATAGTTACATCTCATTTTATTTTTTGTGTAAATTTGTGTTTCTGCAAAACGAGTTTTATAAAATAATATATCATTTAACATTAATACTTGTTAATGTTAACAAATATCTGTTGTGTGTTTAATAAATATGTAAAGCTCTAAGGGTATCATGAGGGACTCATGGTGAATTCACTTCTGAGTATAGTTAAATTAATTAAGAGGCACCTCTAATTTGAAATATGTTATTGCATATTAGTATTTTAAAATATTTGCACTGAATATATATGTACGTATATATATTAAAAGAGAAAATCAACAACTTTTAAAAATGCCTATTTAAAATATCTCACTGTAGTCATCTAGTAGGAAAATACATCTTTATACAAACAGCAAGGAGTAATGGTTATATGCCATCTACTATTCTTTCTTTCTTCCCTTTTTAAATTATTCTCTCACTTAGAGTCAAACTACTATCAAACTTTTTAAAAAATGTAATTATCTTAGTTACTAGTGATCAGCAAGTACAACAAGTGCAACTTTCTGACTGTAAATATACTTTCACAATAATGTTTAAATTGGAAGACTCTAGTGCAATTCAAATGGGCTAATGCAGATGTGAACACAGAGGAGACAATAAAACCCATGTGATTATGAACTCTAGAACAGATGATGAAAAGAAAACATGACATTGAGCATACACATGGGAATATGGCTTCAATAAAGTGAGAAGAATTTTTACACACAGAAAACATTAATCAAGTGTCTATAAGCTAAATTTAATTCAACAAAATTTACTGAACATTCATTCTGTGTCCTGGACCTTTGTTTGGTGCCAAAAACACAAAGTTATGATCTTCGTGTTTACAGATATTAAACAATAACACATAATTATAAAAGTATGTATAAAGTGAAACGGAAACATAAATGTGGGTCCACACTTATGAGAATTTGGGAATGTAAATACAATTTGTTAGAACTGCCCAAGGTAAAACACACACACACACAAAGATAGCTCTGTTGTATTTATATTCTGTATTTATTATGGAAAAGAGAAAACTAATTATCTTGAAATAATTTTATCTTTATATATCTATTTCTGTATATACCTATATACTCAACTTTATATTTATGTTCAATTTTTCATACACATTTAATATGTTCTTTATATACAATAACCTACAAAATTGGCAGTATTCCTTTTTTCCTTTTACTACATAAGAAATTGAAGCATAGAGAGAAAATAACTTAGCCAAGGTCACACTTAATGAGTAAAAATGTTGAGACATTCTATCATTTTTCAAACGTACTCTAGAACAGCACTGTTCAGTAGAATTTTCTGCAATGGTAGAAATGTTTTCTACCTGAGCAGTTTAATTCTATAGCAACTTACCACATATGACTATTAAGCATTTGAAATGTAGCTAGTGCACTTAGGGAACTAAATTTAAAATCTTACCTAATTTTAGTGCATTCAGACCTAATTTTAATGCATTCAAATTTAAATAGCCAACTCCAGAACACAGAGAAGCAGACAGTGGAGATGTAAGAGGAAGAAGGGGAGAACTGAAAGGGTAAAGTTTTAAGAAAGTGGAAATAATAAGGCCTCACCCCACGTGGAAGAATTGGACTTCACTAGGATAAAATGCAGCTTTTCTGATGTTAGAGGAGGAAAAAGAAGAAGAAAGAGGTACCTAGAGGAGGTCAGTGGATGAGTGAGGAATAAGAGTATTGTGGTGACAATGAAATGTGAGGCAAAGGTGAGAGTGAGGGACAGAGCAGCAGACAGATATTTCAGGAGAGGCGATAGTGGTCGATTCTGTTTCTTGTACATGCATACAGACACAACAAAAGAATATATCAAAATGACAAAGATTATCTGACCAGAGAGTAGGAGGAACTGGATAAATGGAGAGAGGGTTAGGAGAAAGAGTTTTTACTTGTTCACATTTTTATTCTTTATTTTAGTTTTCAAACGCATGATAATGTATTACTCATTCAAACAATTAAGTTAAAAAAATTAAAAACACTAGATGAGAAGACTTAGAAGTGTGTTTACCAGATAATGATAAACAGGATTGCTGGGAAGTACTGAGAACCCTATAGAAATCTCAGTTTTACAAGTATCAGTAACAATATTTTTTGTATTACTTTAAAACACACACACACACACATTATTTGCAGTGCATATTATTACAGAAAATGCCAGTTTCATACAAACAACAACAAAACAGTTTCATCTAATGAGATTTCTGACAAAGTAGTACAGTTAAATAGATGCTATTTAATGAGTCTCTATGTGTGTTAAATATATACATAATGTATAGATTCATACCTGTTGGGTCATTGAGAGGGCATTAATAGAAGTAGGAATAGTATAGTAATTGTGAAAGGATCTGGTAACTTTAAACTCTTAATAGGTTATAAGTCTTTGAAATTAGTTTAAAATAGTTTGGACCTAATAATCAGGCCCTGCTGATAATTAAATACATAGTAGGTATATTTTGTGGTATGCTTTCTACAAGCAGACATTGACTAAATCCCAAACTTCTTTGACAATGATATTGTATTAACAAGGAATTTTATGTCATAAAAAATATGAGATAAAATCTTAAATGTAGGTTTTCTCTCACATTCTTCTTCCTTTCTCATGGCTGAATAATTTTGTTTAATAGTTTCCTGAGTTATCTTTCCTCTACTCATTTTTTTTTAACACTAAGTATTCTATTATTCTGTGACAATATAGCCGTGGCGGGTTTCCCGATACTTGAAATAGGACCTGGGAATCACACTGCTTTAACAGTAAGGCAGCCAAAAATACAAATAAAAATAAAAAAAAGGAGGTGAAGGGAATGAATTCTGCTTAGATTTGTACACACTCTGCTCCCATTTTCAATAGAATGAGGTCTATGGGCATCACTTTGCCTTCTCTTAGCTATTTAGTCCATCAACCATCCTTGTTTTTTAATTCCAGGTTTCTGTGGAACTAAAACACACTATCAGGCCTTTTGCTATGAGTGTGAAATGCAAGGCAATATAAAAAAGAAAATAAATGCAAAAAGAAAGTAGAAAATCAAATGCCTTTGTGATTTCAATTCTATATTTATGTATGAGATTTAGGGGTAAATATGTATATGATATCAAAAAGACTATATTTAAATTTTTTGTTAATATTAGATTTTATAGTGATCATTCTTCAAACATCTTCCACACAAAACCTCTATAATGAGCAATAAACATTGCTTATTAATGAAACACATTGCTTAGCCTGTCAGCATGCTGTGATACTTTACTGTAAATACTTTACATGTGGATTTTCTTTCAAGTCAGTAGAAAAAAGGTGTAAAGAAACATACAGAAACAATTTTGTAAGATTTTAAAAAGCAAAATTGCTTGGTGGTTCTGAGTATATGGCAGGAAGGAGTCCTACCTATTCTAAGGGAGGAATTTCCTCAAATTCAGTGAGAGATTTTCCTCATTTTTGTTCACAACTCCTGGAAGAGATGACACCCCTTTGCCTTCAGACCAAGGTAAACATGCCATGCTGAAATATTAACTCCAAATAACCTATTACTATAAAGGTGGGGACATTTTGTCACTTAATATTCAATTTCAAACATACCAGAGTATTAATTAGAAATAAATATTATTTTATGGACTTGCATTCCGTAATCACTCAGTAGCAGAAGGGGTTCACTATTGTAGGCTACTGTCAAAGGGCACTTATAATAAGATTGAGAATGAAAAATGAAACCTAATACTAGTGTCTCTTCTGATTACTCTGCATAATCTAATGTACTTAAACTCTTCCTGCAAAACCCTGCTGCTTTTCTGTGGCTTGATATTCTGACCATTTTTGAACCCTTGAACTCTGACAGAGGAGGGACTTGGAGAGTTTGTCATCTGATCTATGTTAGAAGGCAAAAGGAATAGCTTTCTCTCTAATAGCACTTCTTTCTGCCTAGCAGTTGGTGGGGGATTAAAATGATCTAGGTGGATAAGGCTGGTTAAAGGTCTGAGGACATCACTTTTGGGAGGGCTTGTCTGCATGTCAAAAATACAGGCAGGTCACTAGACTTGGAATGTTTATTTTTCCCCCTTCTACTTTCCTGCCACACATTAATAACATTTTACTACTTACTTATTTATTCATTTTTATGATTTGCGCCCAGTCTTGAAGAACAAATTTCTGCTATGCAACTGTCCAGCCAGGATTGTGGTTAGACACTGACATTCTGAGTTCCAGCCATATTAATTGCTGGATAAAGGCTATAATCCCTCTCTCTTTGAAGCCCAAGGCTGATTTTTAGGCAACACTTCAAAAGCAGAGCACAACTGAAGAGGCATATTTCCTACCAGCACTGAATTACCATGATGGACTCAGCTTGCATTAGACATGTGCCTTACATATTTGGCTATCCAGCAAAACAGTTTGATTTTTGATATTAAAGCGTGAAAGAAAAGACCTTTTGTGATCCAAAAGCTGATCTATAACTCCTTGGGAGATATTTAAAAGGTTGTTTAAACTACCTTAAAAATAGAAACACCCAAGTCTTCTTTTTTTTCTGGTAGTAGAAAACATCATGCTTAAAAGTTCTCTCTCCTTTCTCTTTCATGTTATGGCACTTATAATATGAAGCCATCAGTCTGAGTTCACTATGATTAATGAGAAAAGCCTATGTAAATAAGGCATTTCAGACATTCTCAAATTATTATAACCCTTAGAGATCTTTTTAAAAATAATTTTTAAGTCAGCCATTTAGCATTTATACCCAGCACTTGTAATGCCATTGTAACCAATATTTTAAAATAAGGAAGTGTGACATGTAAATATTCTTCAAAAGACTAAACAAAAATGATAACCACCAAAAACATAAAAAACAAACCCCAAACCAAAAAATGACTGAAATAAATGAAAATTTATGACCAACATTGAACTTTGTATTAATGTTTTTTTCACTTACAGTGTCTTTACCTCTGAATCTGTACTATAAGGACTTTCTCATATAGGATTTGCCAAGTATACTTAGTGGGCTAGGTTTGAGAAAGATTAACAGTATTTCACATCAAAGGAGGACCCTGCTGCATGGTCTTAGGAGATTGTCATTCACTCCCATTATGGCTCATTTGCACAAGATTTTCATGTAATATGAGCCATTGTTTTGATGGCAGTGATTTGACATAAAGACAGGGCCGAACTGCATCTCAGCCTCCTAGTCAGTCAGGCTGGGGGTATCTTGGTCCCAAAGAACTTGCCAATCATAAAAGGCAAGTGTTACTCAGTTATGGATTGGCCCTACCCCCCTCAACTCTACTCCCTTGTTTTTAAGGTGGAAAACTTCTTGAATGTGCATGGGTACCATAAAAATTAGACAATGCCTGCTTGTGCAAGATTAGACACAGTTTAACCAGACAAAGTTTCAGATATCCTATTTAAAAGAGCAAGTTATAAGCTATTTTAATGAACTGCTTTTTCTTTATGTGCTTTCTGCCATGACTATTTTGATTTTAAAATAATTTGAAATAGGTGAAAAGTAATGCCTGAGCTACATTCAAAACTTTTCCTTAAGCAATATTTGTGTTTTTCTGGCGATTTAGTTTCATGGCTATGCATAGAATACATATTTACATTCACTGGTCACTAACGTTCTCTTCCTCTTTCTCCAAGTTAGATTAAAAAGAAAAAGAGATGTGTTACTGATGCTTCCACAGTCCCTAAAAATGTAAACAGTAAAGAAATACTCAGTCGATAATCTGGATGATATTAAATGTAATTTTATTTAACTAGAGAGACTATTTTCTTATTAAGTCTATTCAGCATATATACATATATATAGACTTTAATATAATAGAATTAAGAAGATATTTTACAATATATATAACATTTAGAGGTATTAAATATATAAGTAATATGCAAAGAAAAAAATTTGAAATGGTTTATTGAAAGTATTAAATTAAATGTAAAGAATTCAGAATGAAAACTACCTTAGAATACAATCAATGTTTCATGCCTGGTTTGAGTTTTCTAAACCAGTGTGTTTAAAATCTGTAATTGGAGCTCTTCTACAGAATGCACTATTACTGGCAAGGTGCTGGTTAGTTTTATGTAGCATTTGTTCAATGCATTTAGATACAATGATGCAACCAAATATTTAAATTGTAAAAATTCATTTTGTAAGCTATACCAATGTCTTACTTAAATTTTGTGTTTAGAACAAGAATGTCTATAATTTGAGGGGCTTTTTTTTTTTAACTCATTTTTAAGCTCTTTAACAGCAACCATAAAACAAAATGAAAGTCATAAAACAAAAGAAAAGTGAACTATGTGATTCCATACTTGAGAAAATATTTAAAAGTAATCACTAATATTTATTCACTTATAAAATTTTGTAAAAATATGAGCAAATACAAATTTTTAATTTAAAAGTATTGACCTTATTCAACCTTGAGAAATTAATGACAGAAATATAATCAGGATAACATTTTATAATTGAAAACTGCATTAAAATTCAGCCATACAGAAGCTGGCATGCTCACTAAAATATTTTTTTCAAAATATATTTTCTTAGAAAAATAATGAACAAAATAAACATAAAAACTAAGAATGAGATAAGCAATCAGGATATTTTCTCCAAACTTTTAGTTTCAAAAATTTTAATGTACAAAAAAGTTGAAATACAGCACAGCAAACATTCACTTGTTCTTCACTCAACTTTTTTCGCTTCATGAACTATTTTTTCCCTGAATCGCTTAAAAGTAATGACACTCCTAAATTTTGCAGCATGCATCTCCTATTGTTTTACATAACTACAATAACAGAAAAATTGAAATACTTCTATAAAATCTGGTTATCAGAATATTTAAAATTAATTATAGATTAATGAGATTTCAGGGATAATTAAAAATATATAAATCTTTAATGGCAAATGCAACTTTATTGATCTATAGAAACACTTTCTCAATTACTTTAAATTTAAATTCAGACTTAACAAGTTAATATTCCCATTGAAATTTATAGATACATTTTGAAAACAAATACCAAACTATTAGCTAAATGTATTTTGCTTTAGGAAAAACTTCCAAAATACATGAACAACAGCGCCCTCTACATTTGGATAGCAAATGATGAAAAAGATTTTACTAGTTGAGAAAAGGAACATTTAACAATAATCACTGTGGGTTTGGGGACAAATTATGGGATTGTAATACATTACAAAATTACATGGGAATGTCTCACATCAGCTTACAGTATTTTAAATCATTGATTTAGTATAGAAAATCAAAATCTGGAAACTCGATATTGTACCATGTAGCAAAACACTGACAAAAATAATAGTTAAGAGGAAATAGAAGGCCCTCTAGGAAAACATAAAACCTACTTAAAAATGAATTTAATCATATAATTTAATACATTTTTAGAAATCAGTTATAAGTAGTTAAAATTGCATTATTTTTCCTTCTTGCTTATATAAGCAGAAACTTATGATGTTTTCAAATTCAAAGATGATCCAAAGTCTTTTTAAAAATGCTTTCTAGTTACCAGTTTCTACCTATTGAAGAAAATACAGACTTAGAATCCAACAATTAACATGTTTTCATTAAATGAAATGAATTTAATTGGTAATTTTAAGTTCTTTTGAAAATTCTTTTTCAGATGTCATAATAAAGTTGTTTATAAAATTATAAAGACATACAAAAATATAAACATACTTAAATCCTCATGTCTGTTACTAATTAGCAAAACCATCCCCTGAACATTTAGTATATCATCCTGCAAACAATTCAGAGGAAAAGTATATGCATATATAAATAAATTTAAAAAATAGATTTTTGTATCACAAAACAAAATTAGAAATACATATTTGTGTTTCCTTTTTCTGACTATAAACACTTTATGGTACCTGGATTTTTATTTGTCTATAGCCAACTTAGTAAAAAAGACTTACTTAATGGCAATACAATTAATTCCATGTATTTGCATTTGGAAGTTTTAGTTTTCTGTTTAATTTTGGTTTTTTTTTCAGTGCAGTTATTTCACTTAAGATAGTATGCTTATTTAAAAAACAATATTTTGCTTAAATATGTTCTTTTAAATACATTTGATACTGTGTCACTATTAAGTTTTGAGGGCAATTTAAATGCTGTATCCTAAAATAAAAACTTTTTAGTAAATTATTTGTGAGCCATCAGTGGTTAAAGAGCAGATTAAAATAGTTAAAAACTGGAAAAATATTGTATTTATTTATGCTGAATTTAATGCAAGAGTCTCAATGTCTAAGATACTGCATTTTAAATGAAGAGCAGTAACACAAAAATTAAAAATGAATAAATGACAAACATATTTTGGTTTAAAATAGTCAACAATTATAAGATCTAAAATAAACTTCTGCAAAACTATTTTGTCTATCTTAAGTTACAGGAAAGCTGCACAATAAAATACCTTGTGAGGGGAAATAAAGGAATGCTCTTTGAAATTATCCTTTTAGTCTTTCCCTTGGCTTACAGTGCCATGAAAAATCCTAGAACATGCTCTAAATTTCTAAAGACAAAATGCCAGTGACTCTGGGGATCATCTTGTTCATTTTAAGAGCAAATTAAAACAGTGAAAGAATGGTGCAAATAATTGTTTCATATGTTCTTTGCTTGTGACTGCTGTAATCATCGGGCCTGATTTACAAATGTAGACTTGAAGGTTTCTCAGCTTCCTGCAGGGTAGAAGACTGTTACTTTGGCACTCGCCCTCTCGCCCTTGTAATCACCACTCAAAACTGTGCCCTGGTACTTCCAATTCCCAGTCTCTTGATTGAACACCTCATTCTGTGCTAACAAGGTGTCCAAGGTATTTGAACAGGGGCTCCAGTTGGAAAATTGTTAATGGTTTTGCTCATTAAGAGTTCCTGCACCAGTTTTGGTAATTTGATAACTGTCTAAATTGCAAGTTGATTTTCCCCCCTTCAGCTTAAAGGATGCTAAATTTAAGACAGGAACAGTAATAGTTCAGTTTCAAAACTGACAAGGGAAGTTGAATGCTGTCTGTGTTATTATGCAATAGTTTCTGTAGGATTAATAAAATTATCTTGAATGTCTAGATTTATTCTCTATTTATTTTCAAGATTTTATTGAGCATAAAAAAATTTCATAGGGTCCACCTATGAAATAGCTAAGACTTTCTGGAAGTTTAAGGGATAAAAAGAAGCAACAAAAATGATTTGTTTCAAAATGTGAGAAACAATAGAGCTACAACAGCATTTTAAAATACTTTACATTAAAATAAAATGGATTAATTCTATTTTTGACACCTACACTATTTCTACAATATGCAAGTATGTCTAAGAAATACAATAGTCTTTTTTATTTTTAAAAAATATAAATAATATTGATTTATTTTACCATTGGAATGACTTTTCTTGATCATTAATTATAAAGTCAATTTTTATTCACATAAAAAATGTAATAGATCTATATTTTAGTGGAACAATTATTTAAAGAATAATTTCAGATGCGGTCTGAAGGCTTAAAATTGGCTTTTAGAAATATATGTAAAATCCTGAGACCATTTTTTCATGAGTTAAATGGATTTGCCTCATTGAAATGTCGTAACAATGCCAAATTATTTTATTATAGAATCTATTTTTTATATTTCTGTACTCTATAAAAGATATATTCTCTAAGTGAAATTAAGAAAGACAAATTAAGAGAAACTCAATATATATAGATTATTTGATTCAGTTTAAGACCTGTGATCTACCTTTTCGATTCATATTTAAAAGGGAGAATGTTTCCAAAAGGAATTTTCCTTAGTCTTTATTTGCTTTTTTCTTAATCATGAAAGGCCGTTACTAAGTTTGGCAGCAACATCTCCGAGGATTTCTTTTGAACAGTTTTTGGTGATTTGGAAACTTGCCATGTTATGATAGAAATGAAAAGGTGGGAGAGGAGATTCAGCTGAGGATGGAAGTTTCTCCCTATATGGAGCAAAGGGATGTTTTAAAGTGATTTATGTGGCAGTTTTCTTCTGTGTCACCATTATGTCCCTGCTGCCGGACTGCGACAACGTGGTGCTTGCTAACATTTTGGTAATAATTTATTGGGATGAGATTTTTTTGGGAGCCTGAAGTTCAGCCTGCAATCATTTTAACACTCTGCTAAAAGGCATACGTTCTCTACAGGCTTACTTATTTTTCACTTTGGAACTGTGCACTCACACAAAAACCTGCCTACATAAATCTGCAACTTTTCTTTTTGAATTGAAAGTTGAATGCAGACCATGACTTGTGCATATAAAAAAATGCAGAAATAATGCCCCCCTACTGTGTAAGTATTTTTGTTTTTCATGAATCAAGCCCAAAGTTATTTAAATTAATTCTAGCCTCATCAGGGTAATACAATATCATTTTTTGGCTTCTTAAAAATACTGATGCATGAATGTAATTTTACTGGTTATTTGATCAGATTTCTCATACATCTTAAAATTATATAACACAAAGGAAAAAAACTGATGGCTACAGCTTTATGTTAATAGACTTTAATCAATCAACATTAAAATACAATTTTTGATGTTTATAAATTACATTTTATTATATTTTTGAAAACGCAGACAACAAATAATTTATAAGGTTTTTTTGTGTGTATAAAGCTGTGCAATTGATTAATCAATCAGGGACTTCTTGAAATTTTGCTCATTGAAATTGGTATTGGTTTAGAAATTCTATCACCCATCTAAGATGGATGCATTTGTTTGAAAATAAAAGCCCCATCTTCCCTACATGTTTGGCTATAAGAACAGGCAGATTAACATAGCTTTTTGTGCTAGGCTAAGCGTTGTAAGTGAAAAGTAAGTTACTTTTGTTTAACTTCAAATTTTCAACAGCTTATTTGATTGATTTTTCCAGTTGTTTGGGACTGTAGAGAGATTTCAATTTGCCTATGAATATTTTAGGATAATTTTTGTTATTATTGGTGGCAAGTTGCTGGAGATTGGATTTTTTCCCTCCCTTGGGGATCAGTCAACAGATTCCTGCTTTGAAAATATCATTGACTTCATAGTTATGTATCTGTAATTAGGATATGATCAAGCCAAAAATTGAAGTTAATAATAACCAATGGGAATTCTAGGCTTTTAAATTTACTTCTAAGATTTTTTATTGGCTATGTGATTTTGCCGAAAAAACTATGTACTGCCAAGTCAAAGAAGGTAACATTGTTTTATGATGCTTTGGCGAAATGATATCAATGTAGAGTCAATTTAGATAATCGATTCCTATACCTGATCATGAAAATCCCTCAAAATTTAGTTATATTTCTTGTAAGGGCAAAATAATTATAAAATGCAATAAAAGAAATTTTTATTTGACTTGATATTTTAAATGTGTTTACTAGACATTTTAGCACTGTGACTTTTGTTATTATGTTATGTTATGTCCTCTTAATCATGAGCACCCTTATAAAACAAAGTAAGCTTTACAAAGGAAATGTCACACTATTTTTTCTAATGTGAGAACTTACCTTGCTTGTGGTTGAGTGCTTAATGTATTTTTTTCTTTAGTAATTGTTGAGATGCAAGCTCATAGTTAGCATTCTAATTTTTATCAGAAGGTAATGAATTTAATGCTTTAAAGCCTAGTATCTCACAGTGAAAAGCCCATGAACATTTGCTTATTTTCATTAGTTTTGTTTACGTTAGTGCAAATAATAATACAATTATTGTTCCAATGTTTTAGTTCTCAAGTTATTGTTATAGTAAGAAATCTAATGACATAGTTCACTAATCTATAGAGAAAACAAAAATTTTACTGTGATATGATGGTATTACAAGTTATCTTTTAAGTGACTAAAATATGATTAATTTCTAGGCCTGAGAACATTTTGGCTAGAGTGAGTTAATTCTGGTGGGTGTTTGAGAAAGCTGGCTTAGTATTGATGTTTAGCAGAATTCACATTTCTTTCATCTCATCTGTCATAATAAAGCAAAGTCAGTGTTGGAAAAGATGTTCAAAGCCAATTTACAAATAGGCAAAATGAGATCGACAGCTAAGGCAAACTTAGACATGATCTTTCCTTATAGATCTTGACTTTTCAAATCAAAAGGTACTTTTAAAATGAATTAATTCAGGGGCTTCATTTTAAAAGTGAGGAAGTAGAAGACAGAAGAGGTTCAGGAGTCTTTCCAAGGTCCCACAGCTAATTAGCAGTCCCAGGACTAGAATCTGAGTTTCCCACTTCACAGACCAATATTCTTTCCACTTTCTCTAACCTCTTCAGTCACATCAAAATTAATGTCTACTTGAGTGGTTACACTGAATGGAAAAATAGCAGTTGTGCCTGTGTGGATTCACTGACCTATTGAAGATGACTTGGTCCTACTCGTCATGTATTTGTGACATGTCAAACATCTTTAAGCCATTTGAATACACTAACTCATGGTGCAAAGATCAGAAATAGGACAAAACGACATTCTGCTAAAATTACTAGCAAATTTAAAAAGCAGATTACTTGCATTTTTTGTTGAAGTTTTCTTTACTATGGGAATATATTGAAGAATGGAAGAAATTTTTAGGAGCTTGACAGTGGTTTGATTTTCATAATATTTTTATGTTACTGGAAAATCACATTTTAGAGGAAAGATTTGAGTGTGTGTCTATGAGCGTGTGTGTAGTTGTTAGGGGATATAGGGATCATCTATTATTCTCTATGCTACTTTCCAGAAACAATCAATACTAGTCATGATTATGGGAGGCAGGGAAATAGCTGCAGGGAACAAATTTCTGAGATCCAGCCAAGCAATGAGGGCTTTTATATGATTGTGTTCTGTGGAGGTAAGACCTAAGACTACGGTGATAGAGATAGAGATAGAAGAGCTGTTATAAAATCAGAGATGGTCACAAAAAGCTAGCTTTGTAGCATTGTTTAAATTTTTTTTTTTTTTTTTTTTTTTTTGAGACGGAGTCTTGCTCTGTCTCCAGGCTGGAGTGCAGTGGTGTCATCTCTGCTCACTGCAACCTCTGCCTCCTGGGTTCAAGAGATTCTTCTGCCACCCGAGTAGCTGAGATTACAGGTGCGTGCCACCACACCCAGGTAATTTTCATATTTTTGGTAGAGATGGGGTTTCACCATGTTGGCTAAGATGGTCTGGATCTCTTGACCTCATAATCCACCCGCCTCAGCCTACCAAAGTGCTGGGATTACAGGCGTGAGCCACCATACCCGGCCTGGTTTGTTTTTTAAAAACATAGTACTTTTGGTAAAATAAAATAATTATTCTAACATATCAATTTAATGCAAGGATTATACTAGATGATTAGCAATTCCTTTCCAGCTTCATTTTGTTATACTCAGTGTGCTATTATATATTCTGATGCCGAGCCTCAGACTGAGCCTTGATATTTGTGCCACTGTGGTGGTTTGGTTTGTCGTCTCTGAAATCTAGGTGCCTGCCTGTGAATTCTACTCCTGCTCCTTACACTGTGAGTAGGTGACTTAAACCCTCTAACCCTTATTTTCATCAAATGGGGAAAGATAATACCTAACTTATAAGGAAGTTTTGAAAATTTAATGAGCTAATAATCTAGAGAAAGTGTTGAATATAAATGTCTGACACATCTTAAATTCTCAACATTCTAACTTTCTTCAGTTGTACTGCATCCAGGATGCTGCAGTGGATTTCCTTGGGTAGTGACACTTGCTCTCTTTCCCATATTAGACCATAAAATTCTCAAAGGCAGTGTCAAGCCTTATTGTCTATTTATGCCCTGGATTTAACACAGTACTGGAAGCTCTCAAAGGTTCAATTGTCCTATGAAATAGAACCACTTAGAGAGTAAATGAGTGCTTTCAGAATTAAACAAGTAATCACAGAAATATAAAATTTGGTAGACAGGGTGGCATATAGAGCTAAGAACATTTCCTAAGATGTGGGGGAGAGAAAACAAAAAATGTGAAAGAATGATCAGAGACATGGAGATTGTAGTGCAAATGTTGAGAGGCTGGACCAGGCCTGGCATGTTGGAGGAAGAACAAGGTGTCCAGCATAACTATAGTGAATGAGGATAACAGAAAAAGGCAAGGGAGAGAGCTATCAAGTGGCTACCTGCAATGGTGTGGTTCGGCAAAGTTTCTCATGCTACTTAGTACACAATTAAGAGATATAACTTAAGTTTTACAAGAAATAGACGTGTATTATTTTATTCAAAGCTTATTTACTAATTATAATTAGGTATATAATAAAACATTATAAAAGTAGATAGATAGTATTCAAAACAAAACAACAACACTAAAGGAGATAGTAAAAATAAAACTGAGTTCCTTATCTTTCAAGACAGAGTCTATAAATGTGTGTAAAATAATAAATTGAAAAAAATAGGTTATTAGATTATTTACTTAGATTCATGGGGTTAACTAAAAAACTAGAAAACTTAAGCATTTAATTCTAGAGAGTCAAAGAGGGGATAGTGAAGGATACTTTTGTACTTCATTTAATACTGTTCTTTAGTATTTGAAATGGTTTATCAAATGCATGTTTAATTGTATAATAACATTTTTGGAGAACAAATAAATAAGTTGAGCCTGGGTAACAGAGGTAATGGCATGTTTGGGCTCTTAACCTCTGTTCCTCAGAATTCTGGTTCAGGTACATCAAAGGCAGTTCCAAGAGTTCAACGTTGCTGAGAAATCAAACATTATGCTTCATACCCTCCTTTACTAGAGAAGTTGGGGGCTTTTTATTATTATTTTTTAGGAGAATCATCATATTAGATTTCACTTGAAGAAAATATCTTGTTTATATTTTCTCTGTTTCTTTTTCCTCCTTCCCTCCCTCCATCCCTTCCTTTCTTTTTTGAAAACCACTGCCAAAGTGAAAAGTACAGAAATTTCAGATACAGATAGGCTTATAATTTTTCCTGTGGCTTGTTAATTGTGTGATATTAATGTAATCCTGAACCTCTTAGCAACTCAGTTCCATCTAAAAGGCCGTCTAGAAGGCCATCAGTTGCAACACTCTGACCTTTGCTTCTTCTCTGACTCTAAACATACTCCCTTCCTCTTTTACTTATAAGGACCTTTGTGATGATACTGGGCTCACCTGGATAATCTTGGGTGGCCCTCTATCTCAATTTCCTTAATTTAGTTACCTTTATAGAGTTCATTTATGTAAGGCAACACATTCACGGAATACAGGAATAAGGATGTGGACATCTTTGGTGGGATGTGGAGAATTATTGTGCCCATCACAAGACCAGCCAGAATATTCTTTATAAATGTCCATCTCCCCACCTCAGCACCTCCAGGGAAGAATATCACTTTTGTGAAAAATCTTTACTTGGGCGTTTAATTTCAATTTATTTGTATAATGAATTATCTCTTTAAAATGCTAAAATGTAAGGGTTCTATTAGTATGCTTGAATGCTAATTAACAGGGACACTTGTTCTTATTTCATTTGACTTTCATAGGCTTTGTCCATCAATAACTACACTGTAAGATCTTACTTTTATTACCTATGTGTGGCTTCATGCTAGCCAAAAGATTACATGTCACAATTACTTATGCTAATCTCAATTTGCGTTTATGCTGTAAATAGTACAAATAAAGCTGTAACAATTGATTACACATCATTGACAGCAGAAGGAACATACAGTTTCATCAATGGAAAAACTGAGTCATGTTACAGCTCAATAGTTGTGTGGAGCCTCATGAGAATGACAATCAAAACCAAGTCATAATGATATGAATATTTATTGGGTACCTCATCCTGGTTTGGTGATTTTAATAATCTGTAAAACAAAAAGTGTAAAGGCAAGCTTTTCTGTTATTATTAAGTACTCCTTTTCAATTATAGTGTATTCACATTGGAGGTTAAAGTACTTTTATATTGGTTTTCTTGTTTTGGGGTTTTATTATTGTATTTGATTTCATCCTAAGAATGTATAAATATCAAATTTAAATACCTGTATTTGTAAACACACTTTTGTGACTCAGATTTATTGTTGTCTTTATTGAATACTGTTTTAGTAAATTAGGCTGAGGAATAGTTAGAAATGACATAAATCAATAAAAATGATGTCTTAAACAGTTAAACACTTGTAAAATTTGTTCATCAAATGTCTAAGGTTTTGTAATAACTTATTGAAAGGACAGAAGTAGAACGCAAAACTTCCAAACTGTTAGAGAGAAAGGAAAGCAAGAATAGAAAAAATACTCTTAATTCAATAAAAGACTGGAACATTATGTAATGGTAAAAGGATTAGACCAACAGGAAAATATCACAATCTTAAATATATGTGTAACTAACATTGGAGCTCCCCAATTTATAAAACAATTTGTACAAGACCTATAAAATGAGACATATTTCAACACAATAATAGTGGGAGACTTCATTGCTCCACTGACAGCACTAGACAGGTCATCGAGACAGAAAGTCAACAATGAAACAATGGACTTAAACTATACCCTAGAACAAATGGACATAACAGATATTTACAGAACATTCTCCCCCAAAACTGCAGAATATACATACATCAGCACATGGAACATTCTCCAAGGTAGACCATATGATAGGCCACAAAACAAGTCTCGATGAATTTAAGAAAATTGAAATTATATTAAGTACTTTCTCAGACCAAAGTAGAATAAAATTGGAAATTAACTTCCAAAGGGACCCTCAAAACTATATAAATACATGTAAATTAAATAATCTGCTCCTGAATGATCTTTGGGTCAACGATGAAATTAAGTGGAAATTTAAAAGTTCCTTGAACTGAACAACAGTAGTGGCACAACGAATCAAACCTCTGGGATACAGCAAAAGTGGCACAAAAAGGAAAGTTTACAGCATTAAATGTTACATCAAAAAATCTGAAAGAACACAAATAGTCAAAAGCTCACACTTCAAGGAACTAGAGAAACAAGAACAAACCAAACACAGCAGAAAAATAGAAATAACGCAGATCAGAGCAGAACTAAAGATTATTGAAACAAACAAATGAGCAAAAAAATACAAAATATAAATGCAACAAAAAGGTAGTTCTTTGAAAAATAAACAAATTTGACAGACCATTGGTGAGATTAACAAAGAAAAGAAGAGAGCAGATCCAAATAAGCTCAATTAGAAATGAAATAGGAGATACTAAAACCAATGCCAAAGAAACACAAAAGATCATTGAAGGCTACTATGAACACCTTTATTTTGCACAAACTAGAAAACTCAAAGAAGATGGATAAACTCCTGGAGATATACAACCCTCTTAGATTAAATCAGAAAGAAATAGAAATTCTGAACAGACCAATAACAAGTAGTGAGATTGAAACAGTAATTTTAAAATTCTCCAAAAAAAGTCGAGGACCAGATGGAATCACAGCTGAATTCTATCAGACATTCAAAGAAGAATGGTACCAATCTTACCGAAACTTTTCCAAAAGATAGAGAAAGGGAATCCTCTTTAAATCATTCTATGAAGCAAGTAACATCACCCTAATATCGAAACCAGTAAAGGACCTAACAAAAAAAGAAAACTACAAACCAATATCCCTGATGAACATAGATGCAAAAATCCTCCACAAAATACTAGCTAACTAAATCCAACAGCATATCAAAAAGATAATACACTGAGATCAAGTGGGTTTCATACCAGAGATGCAAGGTTGGTTTAACATACACAAGTCAATAAATGTGATATAGCACATAAAGGGAATTAAAAACAAAAATCACCTAATCATATCAATAGATGCAAACTGATATTTGACAAAGCAAATGAAAACATAAAGTGAGGAAAGGACACCTTATTCTACAAATGGTGCTAGACATTGGCTTAGGCAGAGTTCATGACCAAGCAAATGCAACAAAAACAAAGACATATAGATGGAATTTAATTAAACTAAAAAGCTGCTGCACAGCAAAAGAAATAATAAACAGAGTAAACAGACAACCCACAGAATGGGAGAAAATATTTGCAAGCTATACATCTGACAAAGGAATGATATCCAGAATCTACAGGAAACTCAAACAAATCATCAAGAAAAAACAAAATGATCCCATCAAAAAGTGGGCAAAGGGCATCAATAGATAGTTCTCAAAAGAATATATACAAATAGTCAACAAACATGTTTTAAAAATGCTCAACATCACCAATTATCAGGGAAATGCAAATTAAAACCACAAGGAGATCCCACCTTACTCCTGAAAGAATGGACATAATTTTAAAAATAAAAAAATAACAGATTTTGGTGTGATGAAAAGGGAATACTTTTACATTGCTGTTGGGAATGTAAAATAGTACAACCACTATGGAAAACAGCATGGAGATTACTTAAAGAACTAAAAATAGAACTACCATTTGATCCAGCAATCCCACTTCTAGGTATTTACCCAGAGGGAAAAATATCATTATATGAAAAGAAACTTGCATGCACATATTTTTAAGCAGCATAATTTGCAATTGCAAAAATATAGAACCAGCCTAAATGCCCATCAAACAATGAGTAGATAAATAAAATGTGGGATATATATACCATGGAATACTACTCAGCCATAATAAGGAACAAAATAATGGTATTCATAGCAAACTGGGTAGAATTGAAGACCATTATCCTAAGTGAAATATCACGGGAATAGAAAACCAAACATTGCATGTCCTTACCTGTGAGTGAGAGCTTAGCTTTGACAACACAAAGACATAAGAATGACATAATGAATTCTGGGGACTCAGAAGGAAGTGTGAGAGGTGGGGTGAAAGATTTAGGACTACACACTGGGTGCAGTGCACACTCTTGGGTGATGGGCGTACCAAAATCTCAGAAATCACCACTAAAGAAGTTATCGACCTTAAACACATACTGTCTGTTCCCCAAAAACTATTGAAATAACTAAAAAAAAAATAATTATACTTTCTCCTAAAACTATTATTGCTATACTAATTTATTGGTATTTATGATGTCACAGACACATTGCTAAACACTTACAGGTATTATCTCATGTTATCTTTAAAACAACCTTCCTTATAGGAAAAGAATGATTATCTCTGCTTTAAAGATGAAGAGGCTGAGGTCCCAAGTCATATTCCAGGGAATGAGAGACGCTGTCTCTTAGAACAATTATCTATTATCCTCTCAGTTTAGTCATTTATTCTGCAGAAAATTGTAATTTCTTTTCTAGGAGTTGTTCCAAATGCAAAATGTGACATGTCCCCAAGTCAAGATTATGGATTACTTGTGTAAGTCCATTTTAGCATCTATTTTTAAATAAAGGAATTCCTATGGAGAATAGTCTATTGATCAACTGATCAATTACTTCATCAGCAATCAATTAGCAATCTATGTGCCAGACACTATGAAGGCTAAAATGATAATTCCTAAAGTCAAGGAGCTTATGCCTTAGCTGAGGAATCAGAAATTATAAACTTGTACACATTTAACAATAAAGGAAGCCAAATGACTGGTACATAATAACGGATTTTTCATGAGAAAAAAAACATTATGGTGAACCGTGAGTACTAGGAAAATCTTGATGGGAGTCATCCTGTGTGCAGATGAATGACAAATTCTAGATGTTATTGATAATCAGAATAACAGGGATACATGGTAACATTTAAAGTTTGTCTTGTTAAAGAATGATTGCCAAGCCTCCCACACAAAAAAAAAAAAAAAAAAAAAATTGGGATGCTATACAGATCCTTAGAATTTGGCTCTGTCTTTATGCTTAAATGTCTGAATCCCAGTGTTGTCATTTACAAACATGGCCCAAATATTTGACATTTTCTGCATCAGAGATTGGGTGTAGGTCCCATTACCTTGGATTTGAGTAACTCACGACTGCTTTTACCAATAGAGTGCAGCAGATGGGGCACCTTGGACCTTTGAAAGCCATGCAGTTTTGTTCTCAATCACTGGAACACTCACCTTTGGAGTCCCAAGACACTATGTAAAAAGACTGTTGGCCAGGCATAGTGGTTTATGCCTAACAACCTAGCACCTTGGGAGGCAAATGTGGGCAGATTGCTTGAGCTCTGGAGTTTGAAACCAGCCTGGGCAATATGGTGAATCCCTCTCTCCACAAAAAATACAAAAATTAGCAGAGCATAGTGGTGCATGCCTGTAGTCCCAGCTACTTGGGAGACAGAGGCAGGAGGATAGCTTGAGTTCAAGAGGTGGAAGTTGCAGTGAGCTGTGATCATGTCACTACATCCAGCCTGAGCAACAGAGCCAGACCTCATCTCAGAAAAAAAAAAAAAAAAAGTTAAAAAAAAAAGAAAAAGAAAAAAAAAATCTTTCTATCTTGAGGTTGCCATGTTTTCACAGAGGGAGGCTATGCTTGGGTGCTCTGGTTTAAACTGTCAGCCTCACCGCTGCCTTCCAGCTGTCCTTGCTTAGGGGTCAGACACGTGAGTGAACCCCATGCTAGACCCTCCAGTGCACCCCATTTTACAGCTGAGTACAGCTCAAGCTTAATCAATGTCCCATTAAACAGAAGAATCATGTAGCTGAGACTTGTTTGATTATCTAACCCACAAAATCATCTGGTATTATAAAGTAGTTGTTAAGATGCTAAGTTTTATGTTCTCTGTTTTGCAACAACTGCTTAGAACACGTGGTCATCTGAAAGGCTTGGATCCCGGCCCCTGTCATCATGCAGCGGTATACCTTTTGCTTCTCTATGCAGGAAATCTGATATGGCAATACTGTCGCTATCTTGCACAGCACTAGAATGCAATAGGCACTGAAGAAACTTCCTATAATCCTGCTGCTGTTTTTGTGGTTTTTCCAGGTGCATATTGCCTGAGCAGTTCTGGAGGGTAAACTGCTCAACCACCAATTTTTGTTTGCACAACACATGGATTTTTTTCAATGTTACATGAGGCACTGTGGAATTGCATTAGATAATCTAGAAGTAAGTTGGATGCCAAAACACTGGGGAAAAATATATTCCAAAACAGGGTAGAGTTCATAACATACCACTGTGATTTTCTCTGAGACAGCCCTGATTCTAAATTTCTATCTCTATCACTGAAGATTATTGAAACATCTTAGAATTTCCTATATTTTTGGTGTCTAACTTATTAATTCCAGACTATCTCTTTCACTGGGAGAGTCATAAAATCTTTTGTCAGACCATGTGTCCCAATTTTATACAGAAAATAGGCCAATGTACTTTTAACTCAGAGTTACAGTGCAACAAATTTGGTGCCTATAATAAGACCATAGAAGCTGAAGGCCTGCTGGACACTGTAAAAGGAGAAAGTGGAAGAAAAATGGTTTCTATGTAAGGTTTATATTTAGTTCATGTATACAGATATTCTTGAAAAAGGTAATAATTTAACCTAGATTTTTAATAGTCGGAGTTGTCATTATAACTCAATCTTGTAGGTGTGCATTTTTGAATTTTTTTTTTTTGTGGATTTTAAGGGACGTATTTTTAGTACCATAAGAGAAGAAAAAATTTATCTCCAGAAAGAAGCTGTTAAAATTATTTAGCCTATTATTGTGCTTGTCTTTTCCTTTAGTGATTCACTAGACTTTTAAAATTATGGTAGACCATAGTCATTGTTATGCAAAATGTACCCTTGTATTCTAGCAGATTAGGAGTAAAAGAAAAGTCAGCAAAACTTCATAGCACAAAAATTAGCTGGATTTTGACCATTCCACAGAGTGTTTGTGGGGCTAACACTTCACTGAGATGTACTGCTTGCCATGTATAGCTAAACTTGCAAGAGGTATGTTCTCATAAGGGATCACCAAATGAAGACTCATGTATAATGTTCATGTGCTTTATGATACCAAAAAGAGAAGAGACTTTTTGAAAAGAAAAAGAAATATTATCTGCCAAATAAGCCATTTTCTCCTCTTCCAGGATATTATGTCATCTAAGTAATTCTCACACTATTGATGTTAATAATTAAGAAATTAAGAAAATTATAGTCCCTATATTTCTAATTATACCTGTAGTTAATTACACTATGAAGCAAATTTTGCTATCATGTTACCCTACTGCCTTTCCTCTAATTCAACATTACATTTTTTTTAATTTTTTTAATTTTTTTCCCTCAATTTATTTATTTTATTTATATTATTTATTTTATTGCATTTTAGGTTTTAGGGTACATGTGAAGAACATGCAAAATTGTTGCATAGGTACACACGTGGCAGTGTGATTTGCTGCCTTCCTCCCCATCACCTACATCTGGCATTTCTCCCCTTGCTATCTCTCCCCAGCGTCCCTCTCCTATTTCCCCCCAACTGACCCCAGTGTGTAGTGCTCCCTTCCCTGTGTCCATGTGTTCTCATTGTTCAACACCCGCCTATGAGTGAGAACATGCGGTACATTTTTTCTTAAACTTTTTATTACACCGTGCATTGAATTGCCCTGTTGATCACCAGTACTTCATGAGATGATGATGTGGACCTCTACCCTTTCTCCTATAAAAAAGGAATGCCATAATAGTTACAAGAGACATGACTGACTCTAGGTAAAATTTTAATGTCACTTATCAAGAAAATACACAGTAACTAGATTTTAAAACTTTCTGAGAAAGTGTTATTTTTTGAAAAAAAAAAATAAAACCAAAAACTTCCTAAAGAGCATGGCCACTTTAGGAAATAAGGAATGGTGTTAGAAGAATGCAGATAATGAAAATTTATTACTTGGACAAAGAGTGATTCAAGTAATTGAGCATGCTTAAAGGAAGAAAAAGAAAGTTAATTAAGTAATGAGTTATTTAGTTGCCAGCCTTCCTGATTAACTGACATCAAAGGGCTTGCATAAAAATTTACATTGATTGGGTGCAAATAGTTAGACTGCCTCTCCATGTTTTGTGTGTCTGATAGAGAAAAGATCTAGAAACTGAGGTGATAAAAGAGACAGATGGGGACTTGCCTCTCTGTTGAGGAAATTCAGCTATTAGTGATTCTCAATTAAAGAAAAATGTAGGAGAAGGTATTCTAATGATTTCTGTAACTCAAGCTGTAGGTGGCTTGCCTGAAGTTGTGGACAAGAAGAGGCAAGAGTATATTTCAACTCTTGAGAGTTGAAATGTACTGAAAGCAAAAGCATGCCAGAGATGAAAGGGAATCTATCACTTAGGAAGTGATTAATAACAGTTTAGGGAAGTAAAACTCTACAAATAAGTATTTGCATTTATTGAACTCTTGAATCTCTGACATGACTTAAATCCTTAATAATATGCATTGTGTAGTGGGAGCATGTGAGATCACAATTGAACAATCTCTGCAGATATTCTAATTCTGCTCCTTACCTGTTGTGTGATTCATAAACTCACTATGATCAGTTGTTGTAAGGAATGAATAAATTATTTACAACTGGCATAAAATGATAACTTTTACATATACATTTATTATATTACCGAGTTAAAAGATACGGGGAGATGGATGCAGCAAACACCATGGCATGTGTATACATATGTAACAATCCTGCACAATCTGCACATGTACCCCAGAACTTAAAACATAATAATAAAACAAAGGGAAAAATTTATCAGAGTATAGACATTGTCTTAAAGTTATCTCCTCATCCCTGTAAAGGAAGGGATGAGGAAGGTAACTAACATTTTTTGGGTTTTTACTGTGTACCAGGAATGATGCTAGGCATTTGATTACGCAATTCCTGAGAGGTCTGTGAGATAATTACCTTGTCTCCATTTTATAGATGAAGAAGGTTCACTTCAGAGAGGTAATCTGTCCACATTTTCCTGGTGATAGTTTATTTGGTTTGATTGAAAGTCAAACATAGGTCCATAGATCGTGCATATTTTATTCTATTAGCTTTCAAATGAAACTATATGGTATAATAGGCTTCACTGATGTGTCTTGGAATTGCAGAGCTAGGGCCTGGGAGGGAAAAGCTGTTCTTTGGTCATTAAGAAAATGTACATAATGACAGGTAACTACACCTATGTGGAGTGGATCTTCAATTCCACCAGCATTTTTTTTTTCATGGCTGTTTCAGAGGCTAATATTTTTACGTTCTTCTGCTCTCCTGCAGTGCCTAAATATTTGATTGTCATTAAACTTTGGTTTACATTCAAGTTAGTGTGCTAACCCTTCGAACAAGATTTTTATTTTCACTAGTATTTCTAATAATGGTAATAATTTTTAAAAGCAAAAATGTGTTAAGAGGCACCCAGTAAAAGCATGTTGCTATGCATTATTTTATTTAAGCTTGTGATAGCACATGAGGTGATTTATAATTTTCATTGTATCTTACAGATACTGAAAGCAAGGCTTGAGAGGTTGCCCACCTTATATAGCTAGTAAGTGGTGGCACTTTGATTTCTGATGCCAACACCCTTGTTCCTGGCTACTGTGCTGCTTTGTCAGATTCATGAAGGGCAATCAGTAACTCTTGTTAGCATGATCCCTAATATTCAGGAAATGTGGGAAATATTTCAGGAAAACTTTCCTAGGGATTTTGAAAATATTTACTTAATGTTGATTCACGAGTGGTCATAAAGGGCATGAAGGTCACATAAAGGGCATACACACACACATACACACACCACACAAACACACATCCCACAATATTTAAAGAGAGAACAGATGAACTATGTATCTTCTAGAGCCCATTTTGTGAAATACTTTCAGGACTCATTGAATGTAACTTAAATATTTCTATTTCCACATGAGGTATATGTTTTCTGAAATAATATCATAAATCTAAATCTGACTTCTGTTTCAGTGAACAAAAGAATACCCTACATGAACAACCACAGTATCAGATTTGTGGGTAAGAGATTGTCATTTCTGCTGCCTCACTTAGAATGGTGCCATGCGTGTGTGGCAGGGGGGTGGGAGGATTTCGGAATTTAAAATTCTACATAATTTTTAAAATTTTCTCTCTAAAGATTGGGCTTCGGATAGCCAGCCATATTCTAAGAAGGAACTCAGACACATTTGTTATAACTGTTCTTAATAGAGCATCTGGTATTTATTGACAGTATGCATTAGGAATGATTTTCAAAAAAATTGAAGCCAAAGTCTTGATGGAACATACATTCATTCTGTTTATGTCACTTTCTTGGTGTCAAATCCAAAGCTCACATATTGCTTCCTATGTACAGTAGTATTTGAAAACAATATTCACAGTCATGGGATTCTATGCAAAGTATCAAGATGAAATAGCAGATTAATGATTCAGCAATAATAACATACTATACTGTTAAATATATTTCTAACTAGGAGAAGCTACTCAGTAAAACATATCTTTTCTCTTTTGATATTCAATATAATTGGAAACAGACATATCCTAATTCCAAGTCTCAAAGTGCAAGTATAGATTCCTTCATGAACTAGTCTTCCCTGAGCTGGCTGATTTAGATAATAAAATGAAAAAGATATGACCAAATGGATCCTCAAACCTTGTGCTTCAAGAATTGGAGCTGGGAGCCCCTCAGGGTTGCAGGGCAATTCTGAGGCTGTTGAAGCTCTCTGAACAGCTGTTTGGTAGAGTCTCAACAGAGCTCGTTAGCACAGCTCCTGGTTGGAACCATGTTAACTGGATCCCTTTACTGTCGTCGCCGCCACCCCACTCCCTCTTATCATGTTTCTCCATTATCACTTCCCCCCTTCCCAGTTTGCTCTGTTAGCACTCCAGTCTCATGGAGGAAAGAATGTTCTCTCCCTCTTTATCTCTCTTCCACCTCTCTCTGACTAATTCTTCCTCATCTCTCCCACTTTTCCCTTTTTGCTCTACCTTACTTGCTCCTCTTTCTCTTTTCTCTTATCACCATTTTTTCTCAAAACAAATGTGTGGGTTCTTTTTCTCTTTCTAACACACTCAATTCTTCACTAGTTTCAGTCTCTGCTATGGAAGAAACTGCCTAAATATCCTAAATTATGAGACTAGAGGTGTATTCATTTCCTTTGGAAGGAGGTAGTAACAGAATTGTTTAAGAATACAGGCTTTGAACCTGTACTAAAACTGGATTTAAATATCAGTTCTGACATTCTGTGGAAGGCTGAACATATTGCTTAAACTGCCTTAGTTCCGATTTCCACCTCTGTTAAATGGGGACAATAGTGTCTTCCTAAACGTAGATACAGGAATTAAAGAAACCATTGTTATAAATACACTTTACACAGTGCTTGGAACAGGGCTAGCTGGCACTAAAGAGCAGCTTTTGTTATCTATAAGTGATACCTGTTGGTCAGACAGTACAGGTCTCAAGTTTTTGGCTTTACTAAGTTTTCTTTGTCTTCCCTCTTTACCTAGCATGGCAAGCCCGTCTAAGGCACCTACTTCATTAATTTGTTTGTTTATTCAGAAGCCTACACAGAAAATATGTTATGTCCCATCCCCAGATATTTTCTACCATTTTGCCATGATCACAAAACTAATCACTGGTAAATTATTAGTTGATACATTTTAAGGCATTATTTCCTATAGCTACTTTAATGACAAGGAGGTGAGGGGAAGGGAAGGGAAAATAAGGAAGAAGGGTGGGATTTTAAGGAGGTCCATTAACTTCTAAAAGATCTTCTATTCCTAAAGAGTAGACTTGCTGGTCACAGAACTGCTGTGCAGGCAGGTAAGCTATTCTGGGGCAACACCATCTCTGCCTTCTCATGAACAAATCTGTTTCCAACATCTTGCAAACTGTTTCTTGGCTGCAAATAACTGCTATCTTTGTTCTGTTTGTGTTATGTATATGTACATGTGTATATGTATGTGTTTGCATTGTATACATGCTGGGTGGGTGAAGTATCAATTAATATGATCCCAACACCAAGTTAAACATACTTGTTAAATACACTTAATTTTTTTGTGAATCTTTTGTAATGCCATTTGATTTGATTCTCACAACATTTGAGGTAGTTTTTCTTTTCCTTTTTTTCTTCTTTCTTTTGGAGACAGAGTTTTGCTCTGTTGGCCAGGCTGGAGTGCAGAGGTGTGATATTGGCTCACTGCAACCTCCATCTCCCAAGCTCAAGGAATTCTTCTGCCTCAGCCTCCCAAGTAGCTGTGTGTGCCACAAGCCCGGCTAATTTTTGTATTTTTAGTAGAGATGAGGTTTGTATTTTAGGCGTGTGCCATCATTACAGGTGTGTACCACCAAGCCTGGCTAATTTTTGTATTTTTAGTAGAGATGAGGTTTCACCATGTTGGCCAGGCTGATCTTGAACTCCTGACCTCAGGTAACCTGTCTTCCTCAGCCTCCCAAAGTGCTGGGATTACAGGTGTGAGCCACTAGGCCTGGTCTGAAATAGTTATTTTTATTCCCATTTTATGGAGAGTCAATTGACCTATAGGGAAAATAAATAGCTTGCCTTAAATCATTTAGCTAGTAGATGAGAGATTCTTCTGATGCCTGGACTCTGGCTTCACTTTCTACACAATACTCATACTGCCTGTCAATTGAGAGGTTCTGAAACATGACAACTGTCTACACCCTTTCTCCCCCAATAACATTTAAATTATATTCAGAGATGAAAACTTTTAAAAGTCCCAGATAGACTGTGATCCCCCTAAGTAGTACTTAGGACCACTCTTTCCTCTCTAAGGAGGAAAAAAAGCTGGAAGGGAGAACTAGGTGCCCCTTGCACAAAATTCTGATTCCTCATCTACGAATGAGCATAAAGGTTTCTCCAATTTTTGTTTAGGCACTGATGCTGTCTCTTACTCTTCATTTTATTAAAAGGGGGAAGTGAGAATGCACATTTTATTTCCACTTTATTTAACGATGCTTAATATATATATAGTACTTTAGGTTCTGGGGTACGTGTGCAGATAATGCATATTGTTGCATAGGTAGATACATGTCAAGGTGATTTGCTGCCTCCATCCACCCATCACCTATATCTGGCATTTCTCCCCATGTTATCCCTTCCCAACCTCACCACTTCCCTCTGTCCCTCCCCGGCCCCAACCAACAGACCCCAATGTGTGATGCTTCCTTACCTGTGACCCTGTGTTCTCATTGTTCAACACCCACCTATGAGTGAGAACATGGGGTGCTTGATTTTTTGTTCTTGTGTCAGTTTGCTAAAAATGATGGTTTCCAGATTCATCCATGTCCCTACAAAGGACACAAACTCATCATTTTTTTATGGCTGCATAGTATTTCATGGTGTATATGTGCCACTTTTCCTTGTCCAGTCTATCATTGATGGGCATTTGGGTTGGTTCCAGGTCTTTGCTATTGTAAACAGTGCTACAATGAACATACATGTGCATGTGTCTTTATAATAGAACGATTTATAATCCTTTGGATGTATATCCAGTAATGGGATTACCGGGTCAAATGGAATCTCTATTTCTAGATCCTTGAGAAATGGCCACAATGTCTTCCACAATGTTGAACTAGTTTACACTCCCACCAACAATGTAAAAGCATTCTTATTTCTCCACATCTTCTCCAGCATCTGTTGTCTCCTGATTTTTTGATGATCACCATTGTAACTGGCATGAGATGATATTTCAATGTGGTTTTTATTTGCATTTCTCTAATGACAAGTGATGATGAGAATTTTTTCATGTTTTTTGGCCTCATATATGTCTTCTTTTGAAAAGTGTCTGTTCATATCCTTTGCCCACTTTTGAATGGGTTTGTTTGTTTGTTTTTGTAAATATGTTTTAGTTCTTTGTAGATTCTGGATATTAGCCCTTTGTCAGATGGATAGAGAGCAAAAATTTTTTCCCATTCTGTTAGTGGCCATTTCACTCTAATGATTGTTTCTTTTGCTGTACAGAAGCTCTGGAGTTTAATTAGATCCCATTTGTCTATTTTGGTTTTTCTTGCCAATGCTTTTGGTATTTTAGTGATGAAGTCCTTGCCTATGCCTATGCCTATGTCCTGAATGGTTTTGCCTAGGTTTTCTTCTAGGGGTTTTATGGTGTTAGGTCTTATGTTTAAGTCTTTAATCCATCTGGGGTTAATTTTAGTGTAAGGTGTCAGGAAAGGGTCCAGTTTCTGCTTTCTGCACATGGCTAGTCAGTTTTCCTAACACCATCTATTAAACAGGGAATCCTTTCCTCATAACTTCTTTTTGTCAGGTTTGTCAAAGATCAGGTGGTTGTAGATGTGTGGTGTTGCCTCTGAGGCCTCTGTTCTGTTTCATTGGTCTATATTTCTGTTTTGGTACCAGTATCATGCTGTTTTGATTACTCTAGCCTTGTAGTATAGTTTGAAGTCAGGTAGTGTGATGCCTCCAGCTTTGTTCTTTTTACTTAGGATTGTCTTGACTATGTGGGCTCTCTTTTGGTTCCATATGAAGGTTAAGGTGTTTTTTTTTTCCAGTTCTGTGAAGAACATCATTGGTAGCTTGATGCAGATAGCGTTGAATCTATAAATGACTTTAGGCAGTATGGCCATTTTCATGATATTGATTCTTCCTAACCATGAGCATGGAATGTTTTTCCATATGGTTGTGTCCTCTGTTATTTCCTTGAGCATTGGTTTGTAGTTCTCCTTGAAGAGGTCCTTTACATCCTTTGTTAGTCGTATTCTTAGGTATTTTATTCTTTTAGTAGCAATTGTGAATGGGAGTTTACTATTGATTTGGCTCTCTGTTAGTCTCTTATTGGTGTATGGGAATGCTTGTGATTTTTGCACATTGACTTTTATCTTGAGACTTTGGTGAAGTTGCTTATCAGTTTAAGGAGAGTTTGGGCTGAGACGATGGGGTCTTCTAAATATACAATCATGTCATCTGCCAATAGACACAAGTTGACTTCCTCCTTTCCTAATTGAATACCCTTTATTTCATTTTCTTGCCTGATTGCTCTGGCTAGAACTTCCAATACTATATTGAATAGGAGTGGTGAGAGAGGGCATCCTTATGTAGTGCCAGATTTCAAAGGGAATGCTTCCAGTTTTTGCCCATTCAGTATGATATTGGCTGTGTTTGTTTGTCATAAATAGCTTTTATTATTTTGAGAGACGTTCCATCGATACCTAGTTTGTTGAGAGTTTTTAGCATAAAAAGCTGCTGAATTTTGTTGAAGGCCTTATCTGCATCTATTGAGATAATCATGTGGTTTTTGTCTTTGTTTCTGTTTATGTGATGGATTACGTTTATAGACTTGTGTATGTTGAACCAGCCTTGCATCCAGCCTTCATCTGGGATGAAGCCTACTTGATCATGATGGATAAGCTTTTTGGTGTGCTGTTGGATTCGGTTTGCTAGTATTTTATTGAGGATTTTTGCATCCATGTTCTTCATGGATATTGGCCTGAAATTTTATTTTTTTGTTAAATTTCTGCCAGGTTTTGTTATCAGGATGATGTTGATCTCATAAAATGATTTGGGAAGGATTTCCTCTTTTTGTTTTGTTTGGAATAGTTTCAGGAGTGGTACCAACTCCTCTTGTACATCTGGTAGAATTCAGCTGTGAACATGTCTGGACCTGGACTTTTTTTTGGTTGGTAGGAAATTAATTGCTGCCTCAACTTCAGCCATTGTTATTGGTCTATTCAGGGTTTCAACTTCTTCCTGGTTTAGTCTTGGAGGGGGGCAAGTGTCCAGGAATTTATCCATTTACTGGTTTATGGTCATAGAGTTGTGTAGTAATCTCTGATGGTAGTTTGTGTTTCTGCGGAATCAAGGTGATATCTCCTTTATCATTTTTTATTGCATCTATTTGATTCTTCTCTCTTTTCTTTTTTATTAATCTGGCTAGCAGTCTGTCTTTTTTTGTTGATCTTTTGAACAAAAAAAAAAAACAGCTCCTAGATTTATTGATTTTTTGAAAGGTTTTTTGTGTCTCTATCTCCTTCAGTTCTGCTTTGATCTTAGTTATTTCTTGTCTTCTGCTAGCTTTTAAGTGTTTTGTTTTTTTTTTTTTTTTTTTTTTTTTTTTTTCTTTATTCCTTTTTATTTTTTGAAAAGGGGGGTGTTTTTATATCTTTCCTCTCATCTCATGTGGGCATTTATTGCTATAAATTTTCCTCTAGACACTGCTTTAAATGTGTCCAGGAGATTCTGGTACGTTATGTCTTCATTCTTGTTGGTTTCAAAGAACGTCTTTATTTCTGCCTTCATTTAGTTATTTATCCAGTTGACATTCAGGAGCCAGTTGGTCAGTTTCCATGAAGTTGTGTGGCTCAGAGTTAGTTTCTTAATCTTGAGTTCTAATTTGATTGCACTGTGATCTGAGAGACTGTTTGTTATGATTTCTGTTCTTTTGCCTTTGCTGAGGAGTGATTTACTTCCAATTATGTGGTCAATTTTAGAGTAGGTGTGATGTGGTGCTGAGAAGAATGTATATTCTGTGGGTTTGGGTTGGAGAGTTCTATAGATGTCTATTAGGTCCACTTGGTCCAGATCTGAGTTCAAGTCCTTGATATCCTTATTAATTTTGTGTCGTCTCATTGATCTGTCTAATATTGACAGTGGAGTGTTAAATTCTCTCACTATTATTGCATGGTAGTCTAAGTCTCTTTGTAGGTCATTAAGAACTTTCTTCATGAATTTGGATCCTCCTGTATTGGGGGCATATATATGTGTAGGATTGTTAGCTCTTCTTGTTGCATTGATCCTTTTACCATTATGTAATGTCTTTCTTTGTCTCTTTTCATCTTTGTTGATTTTATCAGAGACTAGGATTGCAACTTCTGCTTTTTTTTGCTCTCCATTTGCTTGGTAAATCTTCCTCCATCCCTTTATTATGAGTCTATGTGTGTCCTTGCATGTGAGATGGTTTCCTGAATACAGCACACTGATCGGTCTTGACTTTTTATACAATTTGCCAGTCTGTGTCTTTTGATTGGGGCATTTAGCCCATTTACATTTAAGGTTAATATTGTTATGTGTGAACTTGATCCTGCCATTTTGATGCTAGCTGGATGTTTTGCCCATTAGTTGATGCAGTTTCTTCATTGTGTCAATGGTCTTTACCATTTGGTACGTTTTTGGAGTGACTGGTACTGGTTGTTCCTTTCCTTGTTTAGTGCTTCTTTCAGGAGCTCTTGTAATGCAGGCCTAGTGGTGATGAAATCTCTCAGCAATTGCTTGTCCATAAAGGATTTTCTTTCTCCTTTGCTTATGAAGCTTAATTTGGCTGGATATAAAATTCTAGGTTGAAAGTTCTTTTCTTTAAGGATGTTGAATATTGGCCCTCCACTCTCTTCTGGCTTGTAGGGTTTCTGCAGAGATATCTGCTGTGAGTCTAATGGGCTTACCTTTGTGGGTAACCCAACCTTTCTCTCTGGCTGCCCTTAGCATTTTTTCCTTCATTTCAACACTGGTGAATCTGACGATTATGTGCTTTGGGGTTGTTCTTCTTGAGGAATATCTTTGTGGCATTATCTGTATTTCCTGGACATGAATGTCAGCCTGCCTTGCTATGTTGGGGAAGCTCTCCTGGATAATATCCTGAAAGGTGTTTACCAGCTTGTATTCATTCTCTCCATCACATTCAGGTACATCTAGCAAACGTAGATTAGGCTTTTTCACATAATCCCATATTTCTGGGAGGCTTTGTTTATTTCTTTTCACTCTTTTTTTCCTATTTTTGCCTTCTCATTTTATTTCATCCAGTTGATCTTCAATCTCTGAGGTCCTTTCTTCTGCTTGGTTGATTTGGCTCTTAAAACTTGTTCTCACTCATAGGCGGGTGTTGAACAATGAGGACACATGGACACA
>NW_022436944.1:20253072-20272710 GCF_009761245.1 Sapajus apella | reverse complement strand
AAAAAAAAAAAAAAAAAAAAAAACTTATGTATGCTTTGCAAAGTTCTCGTGCTGTGTTTTTCAGCTCCATCAAGTCCTTTATGTTCTTTAAGCTGTTTATTCTAGTTAGCATTTCGTCTATCCTTTTTTCAAGGTTCTTAGTTTCTTTGCATTGGGTTAGCACATGTTCTTTTAGCTCAGAGAAGTTTGTCATTACCCACCTCCTGAAGCCTGCTTCTGTCAATTCATCAGACTCATTCTCCATTCAGCTTTGTTCCCTTGCTGGTGAGGAGTTGCGCGCAATCCCTTGTAGGAGGAGAGGCATTCTGGTTTTTGGTGTTTTCATCCTTTTCACACTGGTTTCTTCCCATTTTTGTGGTCTTATCTACCTGTGGTCTTTGTAGTTCATGACTATCAGATGTGTTTGCAATA
The DNA here is from genome assembly GCF_009761245.1 of Sapajus apella. NCBI lineage: Eukaryota > Metazoa > Chordata > Mammalia > Primates > Cebidae > Sapajus > Sapajus apella. The sequence goes on along the minus strand of NW_022436944.1, from coordinate 20,272,299 downwards.
GCTGTGTGTGTGTGTGTGTGTGTGTGTGTTTTATTTACTAGATTTAATGGAATGAGTTTTATTATGTATTCATTCCATAGGCTTGGTAATGTTCATGGTCAAATGATAAATGGAACTTTGTTTGGTTTTCTTATTGCATGCTTGATTTCCATACACTTACATTTCACTCCGAGAAGAAACTCAATCATCAGTCACATAGAAATGCCTCTGACCAACACATAAAGCCTTACACAAACTAACATTTAACCTTTAAAATTAAAGCATAAAGAAGAGGAGAATTCATGGATTTGCTAATTGTCTTAAAGACAGAATGTCTGCTGTGGACTGTAGCAGGCATTCTGTTTCTAGCTACTACCACAAATGCATGCAATAATTAATGCAGAACCTAGGAAAATTAGTTCAAAATTATAAAGGTCATTTTTAGATAATAGATATTGATAGTGCCTTTTATTTCATCCTCTATTACAATTTTACGTTTTCAGAATTTATAGTACAGACAGAAACAATGGGAATAAAAAATTGCTAGAGGAAATATTTCTATTAAAATGATGGATTAGGGAGAAGGTAACATTTTTCTGGCTGAATGCAAATTTTCTATGGATAATTGTGGAAAAGTCTGACAATAATAGTAAAATATTCTTCCAAGAAAATCCAATAAGTGGCTGTGTATTTGATATAGAAGATTTGGCTCAAATGTTACATGAGTAACAGTGCATAATACTTTCTAACTGAAACTTTTCAAGGAGTCTTATCATTGAGTCAAATAATTTCTTTCTGTTTAGACAGTACTGTGAATAATAATTTATACCTACTAGGGTTTAAGAGACTATTTCTCTTTGAAACAATGGCTTTTTTTCTAACCTGTCTTTTGTAAAAAAAATGTCTTTAAAGATATTGGTAAGACACACATAGTTACTGAATTGACTTTATTAAATGAATCTGCTGTTATTTTTTGTAAAAAATGTTTACATGCAGTTTGAAATTTGACAAAAGTTGATTTTTAAAATGCTAATAATTGATACAAAAACTATTTGTCCCTCAAATCGCAGATGTCATTCCTGAATAACTATACACACACACTTTACACTTTGATTTTACCATAATGTGAATAGGGTTCTTGTATTTATTTTCTTAAAGTTAGCTATAATTTTAAAATCTAGATTACATAAAAATGGATATTTGTTTCGAAGACAACTATACAGTGGCATAAAGGTGTTTTTAAAAACTCTAACCATATGAATAGTGTTATACCAGTGAAAGAAGGGTAAGAGTGGTGTTCCAGCAGCAGTGGCCTGGTTTGCCTGCCTTCACTCATCATCCTCTGTGGAATCTTGGGCCGAGTCCAGGGTCTTCAGCTGGCAGAGCTGCTCTTGGGCTGCTTAGAGAAGGGCTGTCAGTACCACAGTGATAGTATCAAAGCTAAAACCAGAGCTGTCCACTGTTAGTCACATGCTGAATCACCTCCTACTTAACTTTCAGTCAGAGTATCTTCTGTGATATCTGTCACTGTCCTCTGAGAAATCTCTACTTCCTCTCCTCTTGAAACTGAGGAAATTACTTTTATTATTATACTTTGTACGCTGTATTGCAATTATTTATTTATGTGTCCTTCTTCCATATGAGGCTTGTAATAATTTGAATATACAATCCATGCTTATTCATCTTTGTATGTGGCTCATAACATAGTTCCATACACATAACAGATGCTTACCAATAGTGTGGTTTTGGGTTGGTTGGTGTTCATCTAAGCAGAGGGGAAATGTGGATGTGGAGAGGATCTAACTTTTGCCTCTCATTCTTCGTTTATGTTCCTCTAGAATTCATGTTCTTTGTTGAAGAGAATTCCTTTCTGAATAGGAAAAAAAAAATTCAGGTAATACTGCCAGTGGATTTTCTATCATTAAGATGTAATGTTTTTATTTACAGAAAAATATTCATTGAATGTTACTTACAAGGGAAAACATCATTCATTCATTAATTCAACACATGACTACGGAACACCCACTGTCTGTTAGATACTGTTCTGATTACTGCAGAAGTACAATAGCAAGTCAACAAGGCAGACTCAAATGCCTAACTTCCTGGAAAGAGGGAAGAAAGGAAAGAAGAAGATAAGGGCGGGGGAGAGAAAGAAAGAGAGAGAAAGAAAGAAAGCAAGATAAAATAAATACATTTTATTAACAAAGAGAAAGCACAACTAACTTCCTTTTCCACAGATACTATATCATGTTTTCTTCCCTACAAATTCTCCTTCCTTCCTCACTACGTTATCACATTAAAATATTTTACAGGCGTAGATGTAAAGGTAAATACAAAAATTGAAATTTTTTGGAAGGGCTAGCTTAAAGTATTGACAAATATTAGGCATGGAATTTCCACACATACTTTGTTGAAAAGTGAGAAAAACCTGTGATTTTGTTAAGATTAATTTGAATGCCTAGTACAGAAAATCAGTGTGTCCTGCAGTAAAATCACCACTACCAACCTGTGTTTTGGTCAAAGTAAGCTTTTAAAAATATGCTTTGTGTTTTGCTCAATTATTGTATACTTATCTGCTCAGCCAATGAGAGTATATGTGTGTGGTTTGTGTAAAAGTTGCTTTTTTGTTAAAACAAGATTTTTTAAAAATTTTCAATATTTTATTTTTATTAACATAATTTTACATATTCATGGGGTACATTACCCTTATCTGATCACTATACAAAGTAGCTCTTCAAAGTTAAGTTGATCTGGTTCTTATACTACTCACTCATGCGCTTCAGTAACTGTTCACTTAAATGGACAGCGTGTAATATTCAGACTTCCCAGGGCAGTAGTAACTTGTACTCTCCACTTTTGAGTGTTTTTTTCAGTCTTTTTGATCAATATACGTATTATATGGCTATAAGAGCAATGTCTGCCCATTTTTAAAATTGTACATAGTTTAGCTACTTAATACTAAAGAGTTTACAGTGCCTAACCACACTGGAGAATGGAAACAGAATTTTAATGGATGTCAAACAAGAAAAACAGTATACACCTAGAGAAAAACACTTTACATTTTACTTGAGTAATGATCGTACCATTTACATAACTGTAAGCCAACTCATTCTTCTTGGCTAGAAGGCAGTTTTTAATAGCGTATGTCACAGGGGCACAAAACTAAATTTTTCATGTACACTCACAGAGGAGTCTTATATTCCTGAAGTAATGATTAATGAAGTTTAAGCAGCCAAATTTTGTCATATGGATTTTATTTTCTCCTTTATTTAATCATAGCTTTTCTTATTGCTCTGTATGGCCCACTCCTAACTTTGGAAACTACAAAATCACACTTAGGCAGAAGCACAAGAACAATAGTTCTGGAAAATGTAGGCCAATGTTGCTGAGAACTCTTGCCAGAAACTAATTTTAGTTAAAGGGATCAAACTATTTTCAAACCATTCACTTTCCACACTTTCCTACCAATCCTGGAGCTCTACAGATGAAAGTGTCTCATAGTTTGGAATTCATGCCTGTGACAAGCTTGAAGAGAATTCTTTAAACTTTCTTTCATCATTTCATACCAAACTCAACAGTTATGCTAGGTCAGGGGTTGATGACCTTTGGCATGCACACCAAAAATGGACTGATATGAGGGACATCTTGGGTACATTCCTCCTTTCTAACAAACACTCCTTTCCTTTTTCTACACACCCTTCTTAATCCCCAGGAGAGCTCCACACCCATGAAACCCTCGCCCAATTTCTCTTTCTCTGTTAGTTTGGTTTCCAGTTACAGAAGTGTTACATGATAGATAAAATGAGTAAATTAAGGGCAACCACTTTCAAATACACTTGCATTTCAAAGGAGATGCTGGGAGATAGAAGAGCCTTAAGGCAGCTTTAAGGCTGGAAAGAGAGCAGGGGTTGCTATTTTTAGTCCCAGGCAGCTAGGCTCTCTACTTTGTAGGACTGCCCCCTGCATTGCAGCCAAGATAATAAGTAGATGGTTACAAATAGCTTTCTTAGGTCCAAACTCCATTTTAAAAACAAATTTTATCTATTCGTAGTTTCAAAAAGATAATTTTACAGATATCTAAATCCTTGTCAATCACTTCTGGGTCATCCTAATTTTCACCTTCACCAGTTTTAATTTCTGTTATGATTTCTTTTGATAGTCACCTTTCCTAATTCTATAAACTAGCGTCACTGCTTTTTTTCTAAATTGTCCCCAAGATATCTTTTTCCTCTTAAATTTTGCAATCTATAACCAGACAAATTCCCACAGTAATATCTAACACGCAGAGAAGTTTAAATCTTTTTTTTTTTTTTTTTTTTTGAAATGGAGGCTTGTTCGGTCGCCCACATTGGAGTGCAGTGGCTCCATCTCGGCTCACTGCAGACTCTGCCTCCCGAGTTCAAGCGATTCTCCTGTCTCAGCCTCCTGAGTAGCTGGGATTACAGGCACTCGCCACCATGCCCGGCTAATTTGTTGTATTTTTAGTGGAGACGCAGTTTTGTCATGTTGGCCAGGCTGGTCTCAAATTCCAGACCTCAAATGTCAGCCTCCCAAAGTGCTGGGATCATAGGCGTGAGCCACCAGCCATGGCCCCAAATTTCTACAGATAATACTGTTGATTTTTACTGTTTTAAATTTATTTTATTAATTTCAAGGATAAATCTATGGACGAATATGGGACTATTCCTTTATATGTCCATGTTTATGTTTAGCCAGATTCATAATGAATTTGGGGAGATAAAAATAGATTAAAATACTACTATCTCTTGTTTAATTTGCAGCCCCAAGCTGAGCACTAGACCCTTAAATTTATTCACAACTATATGTAGTATATTTTATTTTATATTTAAATAATCTAAATTACTTTTAAGTTGTACCACCCACTGTATGTCTCTTGAAATTGTTCAGAGTTTTTCTGATTATTTTTCCAAGTCACTTATATTTCCTGAATTTTAATCAAATATTTTTAAGAGATAAACAACACTTCCTTTCAGGATTTATCCTTAAGTTCAATAAATAGGACCCGTGTTTCATCATCCAAGTCCTGGATAAAATGTATAAAAGCATTTGGCCTCAGTGCTCTCTGTGGTGGAACACATCTAAGCAGTCCTTAACTCGTGTCCCAGAATGTATGAATAAGAAATAATATTTCTCTAATGCTCGACCACAGCCACCACAGTCTGGGAAACCCATTTGCCCAACTTGGACATCTCACATTATTGAGGCAGAATTAGGTAGGCAGAGCACAGATGAATGTCCCTGGCAATGCTACAGTGAGACACAGTTTTTTTGCGGGGGGTGGAGTGACATGAGGCAGGGAGGATACATTCCAGAAACGCTTGTTTGGTGTAACATGGATTCAGAATAGTCAGTGCATTATCCTATGCCATATTTGAAAAACTAATCAACATTAATTTGTAGAAATTGTGTACCTAGGCAGAGAAAGGTAGTTACAAAAAAATATCAGAATAGATTGAAAGCGAGTGAGGGAGAGAACTTGAGATTCAGTCAGATGATTGACTCTCAGGCCAAATACATGATTTTTTTTTTTTTTTCAGAGAGGAACCACAAATAGCTGAGTGTCACAACTGGTTAAGGATGAGCTGGGGCCAGAACCCATGTTTATTGAGTGATAGACCCATGCTCTTTCCAGTGCACTGTCACCCTCACATACCATCCCTAATGACTACCTGTCAGTCTAGCAAGTTCTATCACTGTATGATCACTATAGTTTCACTATAGTTGAAATGTCTCTGAATTGCACCTCTTTTTAATGAGTTAACTGCTTTTGCCATAATCTGATAGAAATTTTATTAAAATTAACAATTTATATTGACTCCATTGCTCAAATTTGATAAACTTTCTTTCATATTCATTTATTTTTATTTGACTTTTTCAGTGTTTTATTAAATAAAAGTAACTTTCATATACGCCCAAGTCAGATTATTATAATTTTTCAGTTGTTTTTATTAAAATGGCCTAAAACATTTTCCAAAATGCAGCTAAAAGGCCGAATTCTAGCTTTCTCAAATATGCCATTTCCATTAAGATAGAAAAAAAGAATATCCAAAGGTCTTTCTTTATAGTTTTTTTCTTCTACCTTAAAAGCTATTTTTTCTAAATTAGGTATGTATTTTATGGTGTGTTTATAGATGTAAATCCTCAAATATTGTGTATGTTTCTGACAGGGAAATTTTTAGAATTTAATAGGTGTCAAGAATATCCTAATTTTCTGCTATTAATTTTCATGGCTGCTAATTGGAGGAATTCTCCACAGACTAACTTCTGGCTCCCATTTCTTTACCACAAGCCACGAACTTCCTGCACTGGGCACCACAGGTATGTTCATATCAAAACACAATCTCTGGCCCTGTACTTTCATGTCATTGTACAGGGTAAGTCAGCACAGCGAGCAGTTGAAATATTTATAGAAGCCTTGCCTAAATGTGTATGGCTAACAATAACTTAGCTATACATAGAAGTGACTGCAAACCTCATAAATATATCCCACTAAGCCAAAGTAAATGAATCTCCAACTCAGCTTCCATTAGCTAGATCTCAAATATGCCCACAGCTTTTTCATTAGAATTGTGTGTGGTAAATGATTGTCTAGGACAAAATGTATGAGTATGCATATGTGTACATTTATTGTGTGTATTTTATACATGTATATATAAACACACATTATCATAGATTTTACTGATCTAAAGAATGTGCAGCAAACAATTTAAGAAATAAAATATGCAATATTGTATTTTAAATTCCACATAACCAATTGATTATCACAAAATGCTTTCCTTGATTTTTGCTACACTTTTGTATTGGTGGCCAACCTATGGTTTTAATTCAACTGTGATTTGACAAATGCAGCTACATCCCTTTTATAAAATAAGGAAAAAAGTAAAGACAAAAGACAAAAACAAAAACTAAGTTTTAGCCAAAAGAGAATGATAACCATTGAATTTTTAATTTTCATCTCCTTCCCCCCATTTCCAGGCCTTGAAGTAGTCCCTGTTGGCACTTATCAGGAATTTTTAACAGAAACAGCCTAATGTGTTGGTTAAGAGTCCCACCACTTAGGCTCCATTTCTGGCTCTGTTACCTTCTTTCTCTGTGCTCTCAGGCAGGTTACTCTAAGTCTCAGTGTCTTTGTTTGAAATTAAGAGCAATAATAACACCTGTGTCATAGGGTTTCTGGGAGAATTAATTTAATTAATATGTAAATTGTGGTATTCAATTAAGATAATCAGGACAAAATTAATAAATATATCTCAGCATTTATTGCATGGAAGAGAAAGGGAGACATATAAAGATGATGATTAACATAATGTATATGTTAATATGTCTTAACATTTAGTACATGAAAGAGAAAGGAAGATACACAAAGATGTAAAAGGATATAAGCTTTGCATATAAGTACATTTGTAAATTAAAAGGAAAAACATAGCAAACTGACCTGCTTTTGGAAATACACTTCTGGTTTAATGCATGATATTATTTGAGGTTATTACCACCACTTAGCTTTAATTCACTGATTTATATGTTTACACATTTAACTAGTGATTATTTAGTAGACATAGGTATAAGATACTGCATCATGGATATACTTAAAGATAAATAATTGTATTCTGTTCTCAAAAAACTTAATTTATAGTAGTCAAAAGTGTACATCTACACACACACACACACACACACACACACACACACACACACACATATAGATCAGAGAAGGGAGAGAGAGACAATTTCTAACCAGTATAGTCTAGAAAAGGAATCACAGTGGTAGAGGATTTGGCCTGATTCATTGAAGTAGGAAGAACAAAATAGTGACTTCAAGGGTAAATTTGTTATGAGGTTAAGCATACCCAGTATTTAAAAAAATTTTGGTATTGTTTGCCAATATTTAAACATTGAAGTTTTTCATAAATGTCTGTATTTTCTGTATTTTTGGATTTCCTTTTAAGAATCGGAAGATCTGGAAGCAACCTTCTTTTCACACTGTCACAATCATTGGAGGCAAATAATGGATGCCCCTCTAAAAGGGCAAAGGCTCTCTGCTCTGCTGTGATAGCAGTAGCAATATATTCAAATTTGTGAGCTGGATTCCAAACCTATAGCCACTGAAGAATCAGTGATGCACACAAATTGAAGACTTCAGGTCCAGGTTTATGCAGCGCTTGCTGCATAGTGCCTACCAATCAGTCACTCTTCTACCTGTTTGGTTCTTTCTTGAGAGGTAGAAACGTACTCAACAATGACAACTTACATAACTGAACTTAACAAACCCCTCCACATGGAGATCAGTCATATTTTGCATTGTTTAAAGCAGGGGTCCCCAACCTTTTTGGCACCAGGAACTAGTTTTGTGGAAGACAATTTTTCCACAGACCAGAGGGTGGGGGAGTTGGTTTTAGGATGACTAGAGCACATTGCATTTATTGTGCACTTTATTTCTATTGTTATCACATTGTAATAAAAAATGAAAAAATTATACAACTGACCATAACATAGAATCAGTGGGAGCCTTATCTTGTTTTCCTGCAACTAGACAGTCCGTCTGGGGTTGATGGGAGACAGTGACAGATCTTCAGGCATTAGATTCTCAAAAGGAGCATGAATCCTAGATCCCTCACATGGACAGTTCACAACAGGGTGCGGACTCCTATGAGAATCTAATGCTGTCACTGATCTGACAGGAGGCAGAGTGCAGGAGGAAATAATGCAAGCCATGTGGGAAGCAGCTGTAAATACAGGCAAAGCTTTGCTTGCTCACCTCCTGCTGTGTGGCCTAGTTCCTAACCAGTCTGCGGTTGGGGACCCCTGGTTTCAAGATCACTGGCCATACCCTTCTGTATCAGGGTATGTATCAGGCGAGAGTTTAAGCCCACACTAGCAAGGCCACCTCTGAACTGTCTCCCTTTTTTCCACTTGCCCCTGTCTTAGTAGCCATGTCATTTTTCTGTCTTTTATTGTGGAACAATTTACATAACAAAATTTACTATTTTAGCCATTTTTAAGTGTATAGTTCATCATCAGCATTAAGTACAAACATTGTGGTGTGCAGCCATTACCACTATCCGTCTCCAAAACTCTTTTCATCTTGCAAAACTGAAACTCTATACCCATTAATCAATAACTCCCTATTTTCCCTTCCCCAACCCCTAGGAACCAGTATTATACTTTCTATCCCTACAGATTTGACTACTCTAGCTACCTCATATATAAGTGGAATTTTTTTTCTTTTTCTTTTTCTTTTTTAAATTCTGCTTACAAACCTTTCCAAATTTTATTTATTTATTTATTTATTTCATTTTAGGTTTTGGGGTACATGTGAAGAACATGCAAGATTGTTACATAGGTACACACATGGCAGTGTGATGTGCTGCCTTCCACCCCATCGCCTATATCTGGCATTTCTCCCCATGCTATCTCTCCCCAACTCCCCACCCCCTGCTGTCCCTCCCCTATTTCCCCCTGACAGACCCCAGTGTGTGATGCTCCCCTCCCTGTGTCCATGTGTTCTCATTGTTCAACACCCACCTATGAGTGAGAACATGTGGTGTTTGATTTTCTGTTCTTGTGTCAGTTTGCTGAGAATGATGGTTTCCAGATTCATCCATGTCTCTACAAAGGACATGAACTCATCGTTTTTGATGGCTGCATAGTATTCAATGGTGTATATGTGCCACATTTTCCCTGTCCAGTCTATCATGATGGGCATTTGGGTTGGTTCCAGGTCTTTGCTATTGTAAATAGTGCTGCAATGAACATTCATGTGCATGTGTCCTTATAGTAGAATGATTTATAATACTTTGGATATATACCCAGTAATGGGATTGCTGGATCAAATGGAATTTATATGTCTAGGGCCTTGAGGAATCACCACACTGTCTTCCACAATGGTTGAACTAATTTACGCTCCCACCAGCAGTGTAAAAGTGTTCCTATTTCTCCACATCCTCTCCAGCATCTGTTGTCTCGATTTTTTAATGATCGCCATTCTAACTGGCATGAGGTGGTATCTCAATGTAGTTTTGGTTTGCATTTCTTTAATGACCAGTGATGATGAGCATTTTTTCATGTGTTTGTTGGCCTCATGTTTGTCTTCTTTTGTAAAGTGTCTGTTCATGTCCTTTGCCCACTTTTGAATGGGCTTGTTTGTTTTTTTCTTGTAAATCTGTTTTAGTTCTTTGTAGATTCTGGATATCAGTCCTTTGTCATATGGGTAGATTGCAAAAATTTTTTCCCATTCTGTTGGTTGTTGATTCGCTCTAATGACTGTTTCTTTTGCCATGTGGAAGCTCTGGAGTTTGATTAGGTCCCATTTGTCTATTTTGGCTTTTGTTGCCAATGCTTTTGCTGTTTTGGTCATGAAGTCCTTGCCTACGCCTATGTCCTGAATGGTTTTGCCTAGGTTTTCTTCTAGAGTATAAGTGGAATTATATAATATTAGTCCTTTTGTGACTGGCTTACTTAACAATGTCTTCAAGTTTCATCCATATGGTAGCATATGTTAGAATGTCCATCTTTTTAAAGGCTGAATGATATTCCATTGTATGTATACATCACATTTTTAAAACTTACCTTTTGATTATTGTAAATAGTGCTGCTATGAACATAGGTGTACAAGTATATGTTCCTGCTTTCAATTCTTGGGGTATATGCCCAGAAGTGGAATTGTTGGATCATACAGTAATTCTATGTTTAATTTTTTGAAGAACTGCCATGCAGTTTTTCTTAGTGGCTGCACTGTTTTACATTCCCGCCAGCAATACACAAAGATTACAATTTCTCTACTATAGTCATGTGGTTTTTTTAGTGCTACTTCCCCTTCCTGTAGCAGAAACTTTTTTCTATGTGGCAAGTTTGAGGTCTATCTTAAGATATGGTGTGACCAAAAAAGAATAAGGTCAGTGTCAGAGTGAGATTCAACTTGAGAGTTCTATAGGACTAGGAAAATATCCCTGTAATATATGCTTTTGCTAGGCATGTGAAAAGCCCTAATCCCCCTTCTTCCATGGAAAAGAAGTTTAATCCCTTCTAGCTGGAAAGATTTAATAGGTGTTAAAACGATTGAGACTTGAGCTTGAAGAATTACAGAATTTTAATACCTAGCATAAAACATCTAACAGAAGCATACTTAAAAATTCTATACAACACAGGAGGAGGAAATTGGAAATAAAGAACCATTTAAATGAATTTCTTGTGTGGCATTAAAAGGAGGGCTAGGGAACTATTTTCATAGTGATATTTTCCAAACTACACAGTAAATATATTAATCATAATGGTGCTAGACACAGTTTTCAGATACAGTGTTTAGTTGATATTCTACTCGCATGTTTAGTTGATTAACTTGGGGAATCTAAAACCGTTAAGAGAATGTAACTGCTCTTGGAGAATAAAAGGTTTGGGGTCTTGATGATATACTCAGCTCTGGAGACTATAACAATGTAAGTGTTCGCACCTGTTTACACAGGTATCCTACTGTAAAAGCCCTACCACTACAATAAAACCATGTATTCTGGAGAAAGAGAAGTTGCTCTGTATTAAGGAGTAGGCTTACACCAAAAAATTTCTAATTTCAGATAAGGTAGAGTGGAACCCATTCTATTTCCCCACCTTCAAGATAGAGGGCCTAAAATGTCGAGATCCACCTTATAGATAGATCACTGAGTGAACTTGTGCCAGAGAGTTTGCCAAATGTTTATGTCCTAGTATAGAAAGAGAAAACGCTCTTCTAACGTTAAAAGCCCAACCTCATGGAGTTTGGAGTCTGTAGAATCACCAAGAGAGAGCTGGCGACTGGGATCCACACAGCAAGCCTCACAGCACCAGATCACTTATGTCACTGCTATGGGAAGCAGAAGAATGGTGATATTTAAGATCCTTCTGCTCTAGCATTTTTAAGTCTCTTTTTACATTGCCCAAATATGGTTCAGTTTTCTTTAAATTGCTAATGTACTGTTTTACTGCCTCTGGATTGAGATGGCTGAGTGACTTGTCATTGCTATGTTTACGTTTATTTGTTCCAGTTAAATCCTTATATATCCTAATCAGTTTTTATTTCTATACATAGATTTTAATGTAACTTCACTTTTTAAACGCTTGATTGATTCAATTACTATAATGTTACCTCACAACTTTCCTTTGTCTTCTGTACTTTTTCAAGGAGGTAGAATCCACCTAGTTTAGTTTTAAGATGAAGTACCCTTGCTCATAGGAGACAATTAATTTGTGAACCCTCACAATACCTGTTATTTAACCCAAGAAATTAACCTTTGGAACAAAATGTGTTTTCTTCCATCAGCAGGTCCCTTTAGTGTTCCCAAGCCACACATGAGGGACGCTTTAAAAGCAGATTAGAATTGACAACAATTAGTCATGTGTCTGAATTTTTGACGGAAAATAAAAATGAGCTGTTGTGCACAGAAGTCCAAAATTCATCTCTCTTTTGCCTAAGGTTTTCTTTCCTCAATATCCCTTCCCAGTTTAATATAAGATTGTTGACTTAACAATGATATATTTCAAGCTGAAGGCAGAAATGAATTTTGCATTAATAAATTGTTTTGTGATGGACTCAAAGAGTATTTCATTACATAAGAAAGGCAGCTATAAAACATGTTTGGTGGTCTTTCCATCATTACTACCTGTGGCCCATTTGTGGAGATGACATTTATCAGTGTGACAGGGAATATTAAGCAAGTGATAGACAGTTATTAGCTGAAGTCCTGATATATTTACACCATGGGAAAATGCACTTGGTATTTTCTTTCTGGCAACTGGTCTGCTGTTCATAATTTGATGGAAAATTGATTAATCACACATTTAACTCAATGCAAGATCTTACACTGTAATAAATTATGGCCATTAATCAATAAGTACAAAGTAATTCCAGGAGTCTGGAGACATGCTGGTTTCTAATAGAAAAACTTGCACTTAGGCCTTCCTGCCAGTGACCACTTCATCTGAGGTATTTTGCACCTGCCTCAATCCAATTAGATGACATAATTAATGAACCTCAATGATCTTGATAATTTGTTATACAAAAGAAAGAATGTTTTGGCACATTCATTAAAACCTGATGTACAATACTTTGTAGAAAAGAAAAAGATATAAAATGATGAACCAAAACAAAAGAGGAGCTTATGCTGGGAATCTTGGGGTTCAAGTTTAAATGTGGGAAGCCGAATTCTTACTTCATGTTTGGTGAAGATTCAGTTGCATTTGTTAAAACAATCCAACAGACTCTTTTTTCATTATAAAAGTGAACTCAGCCTGTGTGCAAAGTTTCATGCCATCTTGTTTCTTTTATGACAAATTAAATGGTATGATTAGAATAAGTATTCAGGAAGTATTGTTTCAGAGGCATTCTAATAAATGTTTCCTTGGTTAAGTATCAGTTACAGTTTTACATATCACAGTCATTTTGCACCTGTTTTATGCAGCTAACAATAGGCTCTCAATAGTTTTTAGTGAGAGAAAGCCTGGGAAGATAAAAAGAAAGCCAGTTTGCAGCTAATTCTGTCACTAGGAAACGCCAGGAGTAGATTGTGTTTAGAGACTTTGAAAAACAATTAGCTATGGATTATGGGACTAAAAGACCTCTCCTAACTGTACCTGGAAAATACTTTGCCCGTTTAATGCCTTCTAAGCTGTCACTGAGCTTGAACTTCAGTCCCAATGATTAATGAAAAGCTGCAGGGCACAGCTAGAAGCTAAAGTCTCAATTATGAAAAAGCAGTAACTAGTTTAATGTGCTGATGCTTTTATACTTAAAGTGACAGCTATGAAAAATGGCAATATTTCTGATCATGCTTTAATAATTTATCATTCATTTATTGGCATGTCCAATGTGCTTTACTCCCACTGTTCTTTTTCTCTTTTCGGGCTCCTGGTGTTACAACACTGAACAACACAATATGGTCTGGTTCCTTAAAAGGCAGACCTTTCTTTTCAGAAACGGGGGCCCAAAAGTATATGGTATTGTCTCTCTTTCTCTCAACAGATATGTCATTCCATCTTCATACCATCATTTACCTACATAATTTCTAATAAACGACACCATGTAGCAATAGAGTTTTTGAAAAGGGCATAATCCAGTGACCCCTGTCCACTTCCAGGTCACAAAGTGTCACCCTAATTTCTGACACCTTAAATTTTATGCCTTTGGCTGATTATAAGAGAAACCAGACAAGATTGGTGGAGGAATCAGTTGAAATCTACTCTTGCCAAGGGGAAATAAATGCAGATGTGCAGCTGGTAGGCAAGTATAAGCAAATTTTGGAGCAGTAAATAATGTAGGGGAAGATAGACAATTTTTTTAGGTTAGTGATAACAAGGTACCTTATAAAATTATTTAGGTTTAATTTTACATTTTTAATTTTAATACTAAATTGTTTGGTTCACAGCTATAATCATTTCCTTGATGTAGTTTATGTAAATGAATAAAGTGAATCCACAAAGCTGGGCTACTACTCAATTTCAGTTAAATTTCTCAAGTATTTCTTGAGTACCCACTGTATACTCAATCATATGTGTACAAAATGAGTGAGACTTCAAGGAATTCACAAACCACAAGTATATTTATAAGTATTTCAATTTGAGATTATAACATAACATCATTAAGTTTTATATAAACTCAGACTTGATTGGCTGGTAAAATATTTTTCACTCTCCTTAAATGTAATGAAGGAACAAGTAAATATATATTTTGCATGTGTTAAATTGTAATTAGTATTTTGCTAAATTTGGCTTTAAAAAATAGATTATTAGTACATATGAAATGCTTATAAATAGTATAGATAATACTTAAAAATTAGCTTCATTTTTTGGCCAGATGTTTTCCTTTTTTTTTTTTTTTTTGTAATTAAACAGCTTATTTCCTATTTTAAACTAAAAAACATTTATATATAATGAAGTACATTTAACTTTTTTGAGGTTTATAGGAAGAAAATATACAGTTAAAAATACCTTTCTTATAATCTGACAATGGGCAACATATTTTGATTTTTTAAAAAATTACTATTATCACTGGTGTTTGGCATCCTGCTCCCAAGGCTTCAGATCACAAATTTGTAAATGAATACATATACCAGTGGGGTCCTATAACTTGTTTCAAAACAGGTGGTAGTTTTGCTAGTAAAATATTCAAGGAACCACTACAACATAAGTTTAATGTACTTCCTACTTGTTTGTCCATGAGGGAGATCAATTTTGAGCCATACAGCAGTGGTACTGCTTGCCAGACCACATAGATCTTGGTTTTTGATGAGCCATTAGAATGTTGCATGAGTAGCACACATTGTCATTTCTTTGGTAAATAAAGAAGTATGTTTCATCTGCTCCTATAAATCAAAGAGACAGATGACAATCTGTTCATGGGGATGAACTTATCAAAACAGTAAAAATAAAACTAGAAACTAGTTTAAATCCAACAAGCTCTAGAGTTTTCTTTACATAAAAGTCCAAAAAAAATTGTTACTTTGGGGGCAGGCACAGGTATTGAATGCATTTTGAACAACAAAAAAAGAAAAAATAAATTACATGGAAAAAATGATATACTTTTTGGGAAATTATATAATTACACTAAGTAGTACATGGCATTGGCTAGTTTTCTTTCTGCTATCTTTTCTCCGTGGAAGGCTAGCCAAAAAAGTATAAGCCCGTTGACTATTTTCTCTGGTTGTACGTAAATAACTTGTTATTAAGACTGTCTTTATGTGCAGTTAGTGTCTTAAACAGTACCTTATCACTCTCACTTCAGATTTTCATATCAAGAAATATATCTGTTCATTTTTATTTTTAATGAGATTATTTTTTTCTCAAGCTATTTAATTTATCCAATAAATTTTCTTTCAAACACCTCAAATCACTTTCCATGATTATTCTTAAATTTGAAGCCAATCATATTCTACCTTTAGGCCTTTATTAAGATTCAGCCCCATTCTTTGAGCAAAATCTGGATGTGATCTCTAATAAGTCATATTTTTCATTCTTCCTCCAAATGTCTGTGAATTTTCTAGCACACATTGAAATATACCATGGGTGTTGTGCTGTTCTCTGTAGGCATTGATCCAGGTGTCTGTCCACAAAAGTTTTCTTACATTTGTGTAACACACACACACACACACACACACACACACACACCCCACACGTCCTATAGGTACACACATATATATAAGCACACATGCACACCATGTTCTGTTTTGGGTGTGAATAGAATGTCAGTCCTTTAATGAGGATATCAAACTTTTTCCTTTAATCTAGTCCAGTACAGAATTTAAAGAAAAGGTGGCAGTTTTCTAAATAACGTCATTGCTTCTCCTTTGAGGGAAAGGGAAAAAAAGGTTTAAACCCAGTTGCTTGAAGCAGAGTGAAGAGAAAACATATCCCCTGGGTGGCAGAAAACAGCTTTTGGCTTTTTGGATAAGAATGACATGATCACATCCTCGAATTTGGGAAATTTCAATTAAACTTCGCCATCTATGGGTAGTTTCCTCACAGTTATGGGGAGTTTGCTCAGATCTTTTTCCCACCAGGTCAGACAAGGTTAAGATGTGGGAGCCCTGCCAGAAGCTTGGGCTATTAGGTCCAGCTGTACAATTTTATCTTCTGCCTCTGTATTGTAGGATCACTCCATCAACTACTTATTTTGATAAATAGTTCCTAATATAGCAGACAATTTTCTTCTGGGAACTGTCTAAGCAGTCATGATAGGCTTCAATTTTAGAACATTTTAAACTACTGTCCTGTCAACACTTTAGGTGGTCTATATATGTAAACATGATCTTTTCATAATAATTATATAACAATAATAGTAATAATAATTATAGTCTATTATTATTTTATAATAAATCTTTTAATAAAAATATTTTATCTAAAGAAAAATCTGTAGCTTGTTGAAGATTGCTGACATTACCAATGTATTTGTATAAATTAATTTATTAAAATTTTTATGACAACCTTATGAGTTAGTTATTATTCCCATTATATACACAGAGAAACTGATGCCTAGTTTAAATATCTTGCCTAATTTTATGCAACTAGTAAGTGAAAGAGTCGGGATTTGCACATAGGCAGTCTTTCTTCAGAGTGTTCACCTTTAATTATTATGCCATACATATTCTAAGTAAGTATGAATCACTTTCTATTTTATAACATAGTTGAACCATAGGAGAAATGAGGTTATTACAAAATAGCTGCTGTGATGAGGTCTCTAGCAATTGAGAAATTCATGCAAAACCATTTTTTTTTTAACCATAATAGCTCCTTCCAACCCATAACCCATGTTGCACTGCTTCCTTGTCTTTTCATCATACAAATAGAATGGAGGGAAGAGACTCATGATATTCATGATGTTTCCTACCATTTGGTGGCAACCATGTTTTCATTTCTGTACCATTCATTGTGTTCTCCTTCTTTATCTTGCTTATACTTCATTTCATTTTACATCAAAATTGAAAACAATTTTGTGAATATTTTCTTTGGAAAGTGAACATAATACTTTGGAAATTAGCTGTTTATACCTGTGCAAAATAGTTCCTTCAAGGTAACATAACTCAAATTTCTGATTGGATTCATATTCAACTTTCAGAAATGTTTTAGTTTTATCTTTCCATTCTTGGTTCTTGTATAGTATATTTTACTTCTACTTTTATAACTCTGAACCAGATGCTGAATCTCCAAAATTTCTTATACTGCCTATTAGTGTAGTATATAAATGTAAGAAGCTTTAATTATTGGCATTTTTGAGTATTTTAAAGAGTTGTTTCATCAGCCAATAATGAAATGACTCTTTTCTTTAAAAGCTATTTGTCTTCAAGTAACTTTCTTTATGCTCCTTTCTTTAAAATTTACTTGTCTTTATACTTTATGTCATTGTTTTCATTTATCATATTTCTGAAATTTAAGCCTCTAACATTTGTAAAAATAACTTAAAAGTTTTAAATACAGGATGATAAGCTATTAGAAAATAGCTGCAATCCCGAGAAATCTCACATTTAAAAATTATATTATATCATAAATATTTATTGTCAAGAAAAAAAGTTAGAAAATTGAGGGCTTCAGGTCTAGAATAAGAAGTTTATATTTCCTGCATAACTTAAGATTGTAAAATTGTTTTTTTTTAATTGAAAGCTCAAGCAATGAATCAAAAAATTAAATCTGGCAACACTGAATTTGAGGCTGGCCAAATTGAATGGGTTTATAGATATCAAAGCAAACTCCTGCATACTTCACAACTGTCACCAGCAGACCAAGAAAGGCAGAGCTGAGAAGACACCTACTATAATAAAACAGATACATGTTCCTATAGTGAAGCAAAACAGATTTTTAAAAATTTGCTGATTCTTACTATTTTATAACTGATTGTGATTCATATTTATTTTACAATTCATTGATAAAACTTAGAAATAATAAAAGATTGGTGTTGGCTTTTTAGCAGTATAATACAGCTAGCTTATACTAGCTTATAAGGATTGATTGCTACAATTTCAGAGACTTTAAGAGTCATTTATTACATATAGCCATTGGGCTAAGGGCTGCCTAGATAGCCGGTAAAACATTATTTCTAGATGTGTTTATGAGGGTGATTCCAGAAGATATTAATGTTTGAATCTGCGGACTGAGTAAAAGTAGAGCCGTTCTCACCAGTGTGGCTGACATCATCCAATCCAGTGAGGGCCCAAATAGAACAAAAAGACAGAGGAAAAATTATCTCTTTTTGAGCTAGGGCACCCATCCACTCCTGTCCTTCAGCATCTGAGCCTCAGGTTCTTCTCATTTTGGGCTCTGGGACTTACACCAGGGACCCCATCTTAGTTTATTTGTGCTACTACAAAAGCATACGTGAGACTGGGAAATTTATAAAGAAGAGAGATTTACTTCCTCATCATTCTGGAAGCTGGGAATTCTGAGATCAAGGAGCTAGCACCTGTCAAGGACCTTCTTGCTTTGTCTTTACATAGCAGAAGGTGGAAGGACAAGAGAGAAAAAGAGAACTCACAGCCTCAAGCCCTTTTAGAAAAGTCATTGGCCGGGCGCGGTGGCTCACGCCTATAATCCCAGCACTTTGGGAGGCCGAGGCGGGTGGATCACGAGGCCAAGAGATCGAGACCATCCTGGTCAACAAGGTGAAACCTCGTCTCTACTAAAAATACAAAAATCAGCTGGGCATGGTGGCGCGTGCCTGTAGTCCCAGCTACTCGGGAGGCTGAGGCAGGAGAATTGCTTGAACCCAGGAGGCGGAGG
>NW_022436944.1:20241496-20252972 GCF_009761245.1 Sapajus apella | reverse complement strand
CAAAAAAAAAAAAAAAAAAAAAAAAAAAAAAAAAAAAAAAAAGAAAAGTCATTAATCCATTGGTGGATTAATGACCTCAACACTTCCCATTAGGCCCCAATTTGCAACAAGTTTGCATTGGCTATTAAGTTTCCAACACACGAATTTTTAGAAGATACATTCAAACCACAGCGCCCCTCTCCCAACCATCAATCCTCAGGCCTCTGACTTAGACTGAATTACACTACCAGTTTTTCTGTTTCTAGCCTATTGTTGTCTCCATAATCACGAGCCAATTCCCATAATAAATCACCTTTTATATATCTTTATATATCCTTATTGTTTTGTTTCTCTAGAGAACCCTAATACGGTACAAATCCTAAAAGTTCATTACTTCACAACTATTTACTACATTTCAACTAATATCTTTGTTCTTGACATTATTTATATCGATGTATGGTGGAAATGCTATATGACTGTGTGCAATAGTATACCTCTCCTCCATTCCTCATTTAGGCATATCACATTGCTAGCATGCAATTGCCTAAGGAAGGAGGACTTACACCACAGAAAGGGAAGAACTATACAAATTAAAACCCTCCAATTTTCTCACTTACTGTCATCTAGAACTGGTTGTTAAACATTAGCCAGCATAGCTCTGGCTTTAGTAGAAGTCTAATTAATCGAATGAGATTTTACTTCAGTATGAAATTGGTATTTTCAACATTCATCATAAATATTCCCAGAAAGTTGGACTTTATGATAAATACATTTTTTCTTTTTAAAATCAGAAACTATATTTAGAATTGATCAGTAAACTGAATGCTTTCATCAATCAATTAACAGGTGGCCAGTCAGCAAATATTTCCAAGCTCCAATAATACTGGTTGCATAGAAACAGCTGTATGGCAGATTCCAGTTGTATTACAGTATGCTTTTTAAGATATTTCTCATTAAATCACATAAAGAACCTATTTTAGAGGACCAGATTGGTCTAGAAACCTTACTTTCAGATGTAAATGCTGGATATAATTTGCTTTTCCTTAGCTATCAGACAGTTTTATCTCATAGAAGTGTTGCATCTTGTAACTGATTATGTCTCATGTTTAGTTTGACTGTTAAGCTCAGAGATAAATATGCCACACCCATTACCAATTGTGTAGGACAGTCTGATATGCATTTTTCTGCAGCAACTTTAACACTAGCTTTATTTTACTGATCTCTATATATCTTCTGTTTTGTGTGTTTTATTTATTTATAGTTAATATACATCAAACTGTCTGGTCAGTATTTCTTATTTGGGAATTCCCCCTTCCCCACAGCCTGATGGATCTACTTAACCTGACTCGGCCACAGGTGATTGGGTCCTGACCTAACTTGGGCCAAATGAGACTCTTTTCTTTGGTTTGGACTTGGGGCAGAGAGAGGCAAGTCAATCTCTCTTCAGGCATCTCTAATAAAATTAAAACTTGTGCTCTTGGTGACCCCTTGCTACTTTTTGGACCAAGAACAAAGGAAGGCACTCAGTAGTAACAGAGCAGGATGGAAGAGATGTTGAGCAAAGCTAAGAAAAACTTAGGGAATGTGCTGACCACATTTGATTCTCTATCCAGTTGGTCCTGAGGCAGGGCTGCGTTCCTGTCCTTGATTCTCTGTCCTTGGATTTGATCCTCAAATTGTTATGGTAAGTTCTCTTTTAGGTTGTTACTTTTGGTTTCTTTCTGTTACTTGCAAGCAAAAGATTCCTGGAAACCACACTAAATTGTATTCCATTGTGAATATTTTTATTAAATAAGTGTCTACTGGAAATGTGGCAGATGTAAATAAATAAAATAATCAGTGCTATATTATTTGAATATTTTATATTAACAAAGTTTTCCAAGTGTTAATAAATGCCTTATAAAGGTGAACCTAGGTACTTCTCAAGTACATAAAAACAAATTCTATATTGTACTGCTTACAAGGAAGAAGAAAACCATTTTGAAATTTTGTTTTTTGGCTCAAAATTTTACTACCTACAGCACAGGCCTTCTTCCCATGATTCTTCCTATATTTTTTATTTCTTCTTTTGCTTGTTCTTCTTCATTCTAACTTCATAGATCTTCTTTTCCATTGGCCATTATAATAAAAACTGTGTAAACTTTTAACATACATACCTAATTCCCCTCCATATCTTGTTATCCAGTCTGTGTTCTAACTTGGTGTATTAGTTTTCTATTACTGCCACTTTCAAATTACTGCCAAGTTAAAACAACAGAATTTATGATTAAAGTTCTGTGAGTCCGAAGTCTATTATAGATTCCACCAAACTAAAATTGAGGTGTTGGTAAGCTCAGTTCCTTTCTGGAGACCCTAAGAAGAGGGTCTGTTTCCCATCCTTTCAGTTGACAAAATTCAGTTTCTCATGGAAATAGGCCTGAAATCCCAGTTTCCTGGTACGCTGTCTGTTGAGGAGTGTTTCCAGCTCCCAGGCCATCTGCATTCTTTGGCCTGTGGCCCCTTTCTTCCATCTTTAAAGCAAGCAATGACAGTTGGAGTCCTTATGTCACATCTCTCTGACCCCCTCTCTTACCTTCCTCTTCTATGTTTTGAGGATATGTGTGGTTAGATTGAGGCAGCCTGGGATCTCCCCATACAAGGGATGTTTGTTGTTTTGTTTTGTTTTTGTTTTTGTTTTTTTGAGACATGGTCTTGTTCTGTCATCCAGGCTGGAGTGCAGTGGCACGTTCATGTCTCACTGCAGCCTTGGATTTCTGGGCTCAATGGATCCTCCTGCCTTAGCCTCCCAAGTAGCCAGGAATACAGACAGTTGCTTACCACTGTGCCTGATGAATTTTTCTATGTTTTGTAGAAACGGGTTTTTTTCATGTTGCCCAGGCTGGTCTCAAATGCCTGGGCCCAAGCAATCCTCCTGCCTCAGCCTCCCAAATTGTTGGAATTACAGGTGTAAGCCATGATCCATATCAAAGACTTTAATCTTAATTACATCTATAAAATTCCTATTGCTATGTAAAGAAACAGATTCACAGGTTCTAGAGACTTGGGCAGAGACATCTTTGGTCAGGGGGGCATTATTCTGCTATACTGGTAATTGAGTTTCAGCCTTCTTACATATACGGGTAATAATGTGAGTGTTTTTTTCTATTTCAGCCATACATATGTAAGAGTCTAATTATACTCAATCATGGCAGTCTACTGCTGACAAATGCACCATTTGTCTCCCCCCACCACCAAAATTATTCTAACCGATTCTGTATCTGGCCCTCTTTCTGTGTTTTCAGCAATGGCAATTGGCACCAAAATCTACCCATTTACCCAACCTAGAGATCATCTTTGGCTTCACCCTCACTGTTATTTTCTATTTAAAACTTGGTAAGTCCTTTTGATTTTTCATGTGCCATCTCTTTCTCACTGGTTCTTCCCTTTCATGCTCTCTCAGTCAATACCCTCATCAGCTCTCCCCGGAAATACTGAAACACCCATTGTCATCCCCTCAGCCTCATTTCTTTCCCATTGTTCTTTCCCATTGTTCTTTAATACATCCCCAGCTATTTTTCTTGAATGAAATTCTGGTTCTTCTTTCTTCTTCTTAAATATAATATTTTCATAGCTCTTTATAAACAGAGTTGTCTATGACTTGGCCGCTATATGTTTATCTTCATGTTCTTTGTTCTTTTTCTCACATTCTCAACCTATTCATACCCACCTCTTGCAGTTCTGTGTTTCACCTGTGCATGTAGTGTTCCTTTTCCCTTCAAATTATTATTTTTTCTTTCTTCTCCCTTCTGAGACTCTGCCATTTGCTTACTAAACTGCTGTTCACTTGTTGAGACTTAACGTAAGCTTTCTCTGCATTCCTTGCCAGGGTTGCTCATGTCCTCCAAACTATCACTGTATTTTGTAGGTACCTCTTTTTGAAATTATTAACACTGCAACAGATATTTGACGATGTTTTTACATGTTTGACTTTTCCTTTTGGATTTTGCCTCCTTGAAGTCAGTCACCATAACATTTCTTTCATCTTTAGATACCAAAGAGCCTAGCATTGTGCCTTACACAGACACAGCACACAACAATGCTGACCAAATTGACCTACCAAAAGGAAAATATATACAAAACAAATTCCTAACGTACATACTTCAGATTTTTAGTATAAAATCAGTGTTGGCCTGGAACACACACACACACACACACACACGCACAAATTTAGTTATTTCTAACACTAGAAGGTTAGAAATTGAAAAGATAGAGCCTATTTTTTTGGATAAGCTTTACCCACCAAATAATACCGGGGCTCCTGAAGATTTTTAAATTACTGAAGAAACAAGCTACCACCAGTAAAGGGTTGGATACTCACAGGAATCCCATTTGGTAAGCTTGTTTCAAGATCATTTTAATGCTTTCTTATTATATCAGTTATAATTAAACTACTTCATATGTGTAATTATGTGGCATAGTAATGGAGAAAATATATTACAGAACTGTTGTAAAACAAGTCATACAGATTTGTACATCTTTAGGGCTCTGTTAGTACTAATCTGCTGCTGGCCACCCACTGAGCTGCCCTGGAAGAAGCTGCCTTTTGATCTCTTTTATGAAATGACCTTTGAGGGCAAAAATAGATGAGAATAAACCTTAAAAGGTTTGTTATAAATATTCTGTTTGGCATCATGTATCTTTCCAAAATGCCAGAATAAAACACTTAACTAAAAAGGATAACTTTAATGTCTTAGACAAATAAGGCTAAATCCATTAGTACAGGCTGCTTATAATGTGCACTGGTCAACAAATTTGCCACAGAACCCCCTACAATTCCCTTATCCAGGGCTAGGGGCAAGCAAATATGAAGAAACTTCCATGCTTACAATCCTGGAGCTGGTCTTTTATTATTGTAGCATCCCTTTTGCCCTATAATCCTCAGTCTTTGCAGTCTGTGTAACCAGCCAATGTTCCCATCTGTCATTAGGAGCAACATATGTACTCAGAAGGGAGGAACAGCTCATATTAATGATGCCAACCTGCTCTGTCCTTCTTTAATCAGAAAAGTCTTATTTACAGCCTATGTAAAGGCTGCAGGTGAACACAGCTCATGACTGCTAAATGCAATGTGTTCTGAGACTACTACAAAATACATATTTTATTAAGGTTAGATATAAGAGCAGTGACTGATAAAATAATGTTAGATTTATCTTAAAAAATGATAAAAGAAATGCTGATTCTTTCAGTGTTTCAACTTCTGAATCAGGTTAGCTAGTCATTCTCCATCACTTATTTATTCATTCAGCAAATACTGATAATACAATGTGTGAGAGGTGCTAGGTTCTAGAAGTAGATCAAGGGTCTAAAACTCTCCACACTAACGAATTTATGTTTTGTATAAATCTGGCTTCTATTTTAGTTTATCTTTGACCAAACTACCTTCTGCCTTTGATATAAAGGACCCTACAAGATATAGTACCACCTCAGAGAAAATGATTTTTGCAGAAAGGATCATATGAAGCTGTAGCCATAATAGTTACCCCTGGTGAAATGAACAGTTCAGAGAAATTGTGTTGGAATGTTTATGATGGCATGAACAAAGCTTTGCTAGGCAAAAAGTTAACATTATGTTAAAGGGATGGTAGGGACCAGATATGTTTGAAATGACTCAATTTTCTCAACAAGGAAATCAAAGGAGAAATGGAGCCATAGCAAAAGTTAATCATTCAGAATACAGAAGATACATGGAAAGAGGAATTCTAAAGCAGAACATAGATTTATGAAAATGATTAAGAAATTTAATACCTCAGCTAAGAAAGAGAACAGCAACCACAAGAAAAGTCATATATATACACATATCACCCCCAATATCCCCCTCCCTGTCTTTCTCTCTCTCTCTCTCTTAAGAGAAATATACCAGGGAGGAAAACTAATGTAATTAAAGAAATGAACAGTTGATTAGGACAAAGAAGATATAAAAATGTAGAGCAAGAGTGAAGAAAAGGAGAAAATAAACCTTACTATCATAGAAGAAGAAAATTTGAAGAAAGTCTATTTAAAACGTATTTTGGTTTTTGGCAAATTTCTGAAACATTAACTTAATAAGTATATAAAATTTTAGAAATGTCTAAAATGTTATGAATTCAAATCTGTAATAATATTTAAAATTCTGATAAAAGAAAATAATTACTTATTATTTTAAATCTGCTATTAATAATAATGTCACAAATATGTCATGATAAATTTATTTACTTTTAATATTATGGACATTTATTGTCTATTAAATGTCAGAGAAATTATTGACATGGCTTCTAGTAATAATCTATGATATCACTATTCTTTTATATGTACTTGCATATACTTGAATAATTTATGTCACTTAGAAAAGTTAAAAATATGTCTAGGCTTTAATTTCGTGTAACGGTAAGCATATGCTTCTACTGATGAATGAAATCAGCCTGTAAGCATTTATTTATTCAATGTGTAAGATGGGTAGAAAGGAAGGATATTAGAATGTAAAAAAAGAAATAAGCACAGGTTATTTACTACTTATACTATTTTATAGCAGCAACTATTGATAGCCTTTCAGTGTATATTCCTTATTCATATTATTTTTTTCAATGAATGTATGTATTTATATAATTGCACTTTAAGAAAACCACTGTACAATGTATGTTGTCTGGTAATTTGCTTTTCTATTCTATTTGGTATATTATGAACATCTTCCAACATTAGCAAATAAAATAATGACTGAATATATTCTATACTTTTAAATATATCATAATTTACTACAGTATTGATGAGTATTATGTTGTTACCAATTCTCTTCTCTCCCATGTACATCTTCTATATACATCCCTTTATATGTATATGCCTCATTAAGCATGTTGGGTCCATATCATGCAGGTTTAAGATTTTAAACATTGCTAAAGGTTGCTTAAAATATGATGCTAATTTATGAGCTCACAATCAATATAGAAAAGGTTTATTTTTGTAAACTTTGGACAATCATATTTATTTCCATTATTTTTAATCTTTATCAATCTGATTTGAACAAAATGACATTTTCCATTAAAATTTCACATTTGTATTTTTAACTAGTGTAGAGGTTAAACATTTTTCATGTATTGATAGGCCTGTTACATCTTTTCTTTTGCGTAGTTTTTTCAATTCTATCCCCCCCTTTTTTTAAATTGACCTGTTTACCTAGTTTTTGTTGACTTACAAGAACTTTTACGTATTAGGAATTTTATCTCACATATATTTCAAATGTCTTCCCCCAGTTCAGAAAAGAACAATTAAAATTTTTTGTTTTTTTAATGAACAAAATAAGTCTAAGCACAGGATAATAAGGAAACTGTTATTTTTTACTTTAAGTGAAAGTAAAAGGAAAAATGTTGGGGAAGCTGTTTCTGCATTCTCTTTTAAAATAAATTTCTATAATATTTTGAGTTAATTTATTATTTCTAAGATATATTACCCACTTGAGGAGGTTTAAAGTGCAGTATTAATTACTTCTGCCATTATTAAATAATAAACTCTTTAAAATATTAAATGTTTTAGAAGAATTATTGAAATAAGAGATATAACAGAAATAACTGAAATTTAACCTTTGAAAAACTTAATTTTTAACTTCCTATTGTACCCTGTCTGATCTTAGATACAGAAAGAAAACCTTGATACTTAAAGAGCTACCCACAAGTGGAAATGGTTACCAGTATCCTTTCCCCAGAACACCCATAATGCATATCAATCAGATCGTTGGCATCTGTGTGATTCCTCTGCAACATTTTGTTTGACTTCTTTCAATAAATTGAGTCTTTCTACTCTGTGTTTATTTGCTGACAGTAGAAAATATATTTACAGCTAATTCACACAATGAATGGGTGAGAAATTAATTCTATGGAGACTAAGATTGTTTGGTTTGTCATGAGACATACTCGACATTTACAGCTTTTTCCCTTTTGTGCTATTGCAGTACACTGTTAAAAGATTGTGTCATAAATCTGAAAGCATGTTTTACAAAGTTCATATCTGCATTTGCTACCTTTAATATTAATAGGCGTGTATCTTTAAAGTGAGTAAATCCAGAAAGTGGCTGAAACTATAGTTTATAAAAGAAGATTAGTGGGTTTAATATGCACTGGAGAGTAAAAGAAAAATCTTATTACTGTATGGAGAAATTACCTCATAAAGAAACTAATACAGCAGGCTGGGGAATAATTTTTAACAAGGTTTTTATGATGCGCAAGTGTAGGCAAGTTAATGAACTTATCTTTCTAGTTATTTTCAGATTGTAACGATGCTTTTCTTTTCTGGTTCTTGTGCTTTAAAAAGTAAAATACATTTAATCACCTACAATAAAACTAATTTATTACTTTAATAAATCAAGTACAATCTTATACTGTTCACTTAAATGTTGTTGCAATAATGCTGGAAACCAGATCAGGTACTAATATTTAGCATGGATCAGAGCAAAAGGTAACCATGTAGCTTATTTATTATTTAAATTAAAGCATCTCATTTTGACAGCGCATAGTCATTTTGGGAAGATCTGACTCCCTTTTCAGCTATTGGTTGCAGGAAGTGAAGACAAAAGAATGAGAAAATACTTTATTTTCATAATCACACACTTTTTTATAGCATGACCATGTAGTCTTTGAAATTCACATAAAAAATCCTGAAAAATTATACATTCTAGAGCAAAAATAATTTTGGGGGAAGATAATAAATCCAGAATGTCCACCTGCCAGCATCTTGTTTGGAATAGTTAGGGATAATTTAGGAAAAACATGTCTGCATTTTTCTCCTCAAAGACAAAAGACAAACAGCTGAAACATCATATTAATTGCTGAGATACTTTCTATACTGAAAATGTGATGATTTATTAAGAAAAAGTGAAGGAAAAGGTAAATGGATAAATAAGTTATGTGAAAAGTAAATCCCTTTATAAACCTAATCTAAATTGTATTTATAATAACAGAGTCCCCACTCACCATTTCAAATTATAATACATAAGGTACAAACATACATGTATACGTACATAGCCCCGCACCCTCACCCCTCCCCACACACAATAACTTACTTTAATCTTAACTTTTCTTCAACCTTGGAATACCAAAAAATTAATTTAAATTACAGTAGTTACTGTAAAATTCTACATATATGGCACCTTAGAACCAGTACAAGATTTAGATAAATTTGTAAGGTAGGTGCCCACTGTCTCCTGATTTTATCAACCTGACCACACAGCCTTTCACGGCCCCATTTAGTGTCCAAACTGCCCTGCAGCCAAAAAATGGTTGCGCAAGGTCTGTTGTTGTATTATCTGTGCTGACTGTTACTCTGTCTGTTGGACATTTCTTACCTTCTTTTACCCTCTGCCTGTCTCTAAATCAATACTTTACTGTGTTACACTACTCCCTCTGGCACCTTCTTTGCTAAATCACAGTAGGTCAAAGTGGTATAACTAATACATGTTTAAGTGCCAACTAGCAGATAGACTACAATTTGCAGATGGTTAAATGCCTGTTTCTTCATGCGCTCTTGTATAATGCTGATCATAGTAAATTCAGGCATGGTGGGAGGCTAGTGAAGAAGGTACTATATTTTCCTCATTGTTATTATAGGTGTCTTTTAATTACTCCATACAACTAGTGGCCTACTCTGAGTTTCTGTGAGGTTGACTTTGCCTGATAATTGATGCCAGAAAATAATATAGTACACTCACATTTGAAAAAAGGTGTTTGCGTCACACAAAATAATTTACAAAATACCTTGTATAATTGAATATATATTGCTAATACACAGTGCATGTACATATGCCTGAAATAAACATAAGGAGAGCAAGAATAAACATATTTGTTACATTTAAGAATTCACTGTATGTTTTGTGCCTAGGAGTTGGTTCCTGAGTTGCAAAAATAACATCTCTTAAATAATATCCAAATAATGGCAACTCAATCAACCTAGTTTTTAAAGGTAATAAAGTAGTACGAGGATAAAATTTATTGATATCAAATTATTTGTCTCTGCTGAAGTAAGTACACACTGGTATGTTTTTTCGTATTGAGGGGTTTTATTCCCAAAGCAATTTTTGATTGTTGAAAAGAGTTTGGTAGATCATATGTGCCTCCTCCTATAGTCTTGGCATATCAGTTATTGGTGGGGAAAGTGTCAGAGCCACCCAGAAGGCAGTCCAAAAGGCTTAAACTCACTCTGAAGATATGGTTGTATTATTGGATAGGATCTCACAGTCATCATTGAAATGAGCTCTTCCTACACAATGCCTATCTTTATGCTGTAAATCATTCTTCTTGTCTTTTTGTTTCCCTAGGTTACTCCCTGCCAAATCTTCAAGAGTATTGTTCCTGTTCTTGTGTTTTAAGGAAAAGAGCACCTCTGGGATGTTCTCTTGAGTGAACGCTGGAAAACTCCTCCTAGGAGATAAGATGTGTACACTGAGACACTGAAAAGAAAGCAGGCAGAACACTGAAGAGTTGGTAGATGTTTTCTCTGGACCCAAACATCAGTGCATTGAAAATGGAGTTGGTCATTGTGGGTTTGGCAGTGAGGGTCGGGCCAGGATAGGTACTGGTCTGAAGAGGTAAGGGCACTGGGTGGTGAGATTTGATAGAGACGTTCTGCAGCCAGGCAAGCTAGGAGGAACTGTCTAAAGCCTCCCTAAATCAGAGAGGTGATCGCTTGGCAGATACCCAATTGTGTGATGCAACAATGGGACCAACTCAGCAAAAAGATTCAGTTTTATATAAAATAATAACTTTTACGGATTTTTTCTTGATACAAAATAAATTCCCTGATTTGGAGTGTTTAAGCTTTTATTTTTTTCTTTCATTTCTTCTCTTCATTTCCCTTCATTTTCCTCCCTCCCTCCCCGCCTTCCTTCCTCCCTCCCTCCTTTTCTTCTTCCCTTTTCTTTCTTTCTTCCTTCCTTTCTTTTTCTTTCGGATTATAAGCAGTACTATAATTGCTGTCTAGAATAAGTTCTAGAAATAGAATTTTTGTATCAAAAACATTAAAAAATCAGAGTCATTTAAAATATTTTCAAAAATATCCTTCATAAAACTTTTACCATTTTGCACTTTCTCCAGCAATATATGATTTCCTATTTCTCCATCTCCCTTCCTACAGTGAATATTATCATTTAAGAGTATTTTTGGGAATTTGATAGACATAAGCTTTGTATGTAGAATAGTGCTCATCAAAATTCAGTATCTCCCAGAAAATGGACCAGAACATCCTAAGCTACAAGATGAACAATGCTTTTTCTAAATAATAATTGTATGTTCTACATTGTTGAATTATCCCTTAATACCAGGACAGTTAATTGACCTTCCTTCCTTCCTTTCTCTCCTTCCTCTCCTTCCTTCCTTCCTTCCTTCCTTCCCTTTCCTTCCTTCCTTCCTTCCTTCCTTCCTTTCTTTCTTTCTTTCTTTCTTTCTTTCTTTCTTTCTTTCTTTCTTTCTTTCTTTCTTTCTTTCTTTCTTTCTTTCTTTCT
>NW_022436944.1:20141537-20241396 GCF_009761245.1 Sapajus apella | reverse complement strand
CTTCCTTCCTTCCTTCCTTCTTTCTTTTTCATTTCTTTTTCTTTCTTTCTTCCTTTTTTTCCTTTCCTTTCTTTCTTTTCTTTCCTTCTTTCTTCTTTTTTCATTTTCTTCTTTTCTTTTTCTCTTTTCTTTTCTTTCTTTCAAGATTGGGTCTTGCTCTATTTCCCAGGCTAGAGTGCACTGGTGCAATCATAGCTCACTGCAACCTCTAGATCTTGGGCTCAAGTAATTCTCCCACCTCAGCTTCTCAAGTAGCTGGGACTAGAGGTGTGCCCCACCATACTCAGCTAAGTTTTTAAACCTTTTTGTACAAATGGGATCTCTCTATATTGCCCAGGTTAATCTCAAACTCCTGGCCTCAAGCAATCATTCTCTTTGGCATCCCAAAGTGTTGGGATTATAGGTATAGGCCACCGTGCCTGGCCAAGATTTATTATTCTTAATGTGACCAAAAAACTCTCAATATGATTATTTTAATGTGCTGGTTCCCTAGTTGTTAAAAAATTCCTAATCTATGATTACATTCTGGCCTTACAACTAACTAATTTGTTTTAGGAATTTTCTTTTTTATTTATGTCCTTTCCTAGTACAAGGAAATCATCAGCCATCTTCAGACATTTTGCTGTCCTTATTTTTCTTGATAATATTCTATAGGCAGACAATTTAAAAGTTGGTCACAAGTGCAATTGGGCGTGAGGTATGTGGTCAGCTATGTTATCATTAGTGATTGTCCACAAAGAAAGCAAATATCTCAGAAGAAGTCTGCTTGTAAATGGCATTTAGGGCAAAACTGCATGTATGTATGTATATATATATGTGTATTTCTTCCGGGAGTAGAGGTGGGAGAATAGTAAATATATGTGAATAAATGATTGTGTAAATGAAAAATTAATCATGACATATTTTTCCCTTGAAAACTAGTGTATGCTATTACTTTGTGATATTAGAAAATAAATTAAGCAAAAGCTCATCCATGGTGTTTTTTTATTCATTGGAAACATGATTTTAGAGGAGATTCCATAGTTTCATTGACTAGTCCTGTTTAACAAATATACCATATCTGTCCTATGCTTCTCCAGCTCTACAAAGTCCATACCCATCTGTAGTGCCTTTTTGGCCAAACGCTCTTAAGCGCCCGATTAACATATTGGCTCATGAACATGTGGTATATGTTACCTAAGTTGTTTTCATTAATGTATTCCACATGCCCCTGGTCCAGCTTATGAAATGCTTTTATTTACTGCATTTGTTTCTTTTTCCCACTGTTCTGTATACAGCCATTCTCTTTCATATTATTTACCACTAAGAATGTTTAATATAAATGTTTTCCAATCATGAATTTGTTTTACAGAAAAATAATGATGTTTTCAGTATATTTCAGGACCACAGAGAGCTAATTCCCCCTAAACCATATGTTATAAATATTTTAACTTTAAATATAGGCTTTAAAGACAAGAATTCAATCAGTGGGGAAACAGTCTATTTAAAATTTGTTACTCACATAGACATCAAGTAGTATCACATATTCTTGTTTGCTATTAGCTGTTTGTTATTTCAAAAAACATTTTACATGGATAATCAACCACGTAAGAGTTACAAAGCACTTTACAAATCCATTTATTAAAGCAGATTTGCCTAGAGTGTCTCCGGACAGAAGGCAAATGGAGGGTGGATGTATTCATACACGAAAATGGAGACACTGAGCCCTTGACTGTAATGCGGAGTGGAGCACACCTTTTATCTGATAAATGAATGAGTTATGCTAATCTGAGTGCTCTCCTGATTCATTATCAGGCCCACAACATAATACAGTCTCTTTAGATGTGCAGGGACTAAACATTGTCCCTCCAAACCCTTCCTAAAATCAGAGGTTTATTTGTAATTAGGGCTGAGAATCACTCAGCCAGAGCTGTCAGCCTCCACGTTCACTGACTGGAGCAGTTTCCCAAGCAGCTTTCAAAACTGCTGAGAAATCTGTCAGTGAAGATGCAGCTGGGGAGGCTTCACACACAGGGCAGGCTGGCCTTGCCTAGCTCAAGACTGGTCACATGAGTGTGTTTCCCTTCCTGGGTTTGGCTCTAAGCTCCAGGGGATGCCTATTTCTTTTATACTATTTGTGGGTGACAGTAGGATACAGACAGATTTTTTGGCCTAGGAATTAGATGGGACCCAGAGGCAGTCATGAACTAAAGGCAACTCACTTCATTCTCATTTTCTGTAATAGCTAAATAGACAATATGCCATATCTTGCCTTAATCATAAGGTTATTGTGGGGATAAAATTAGATAATGAGCATAAAAAATATTTCACAGGTTTAGGTGTTCTTCAGCTTTGTTATCTACTTACAGTTTTTAGCAATAAACATACATTACCTATTTGATATAAAACAACCAACACATTCTATTTTTTAAAAAGCTGTACCTATATGTGGTACGAAAATATTCTAGGGAGTGTTTACTAGCAAATCAAAAAAGCAATAATTAATAGCAGCCGGAAAGGGCAACTTGGTTACAAATATGTACAGAGTAGAACCCCAGCATGAGGTATGTTGATTTCTAAAGGATTGAGAAATAAATCTGTGCCAGCATATTCTTTTGAATCCTAACCACATTCTCAAAACAATCTATTATAATAGTGTGTTTCTCATTATTCGGATACTTGTATTGTCTCCTCATCCCAGTGTAATTTAGGAATCAGCTGCAGCAATGGGACAATTGAGTGTTTGAGAGGCTAAGGAAAAGCCTCAACAAGGTCTTCTTTTGAGGTGATGAACTTTTTACCAAGTAGAGTAACATGATTCTAGCACACATTAGGCTTCCTGTATTATTCTTGTTTTGGCCATTAAAAAGTGAAAGAACAGAAAATAGGAGATGCCTCTTCTTCTAAGAACTTGCTTTCCAGCCCTACAAATAGTTAATCCCTTCAGTGGTTGATATCCAGCCTTTTCCTGGGGATTATAGCACCAGTTCTTTCCTTAAATTCCCCATGACGGCAGGGCACGGTGGCTCATGTCTGTAATTCCAGCACTTTGGGAGGCCGAGGCGGGCAGATCACGAGGTCAGGAGATCGAGACCATCCTGACTAACACAGTGAAACCTTGTCTCTACTAAAAATACAAAAAATTAACCAGGCGTGGTGGCACATGCGTGTAGTTCCAGCTACTTGAGAGGCTGAGGCAGGAGAATTGATTGAACCCAGCAAGTTGAGATTTTAGTGAGCTGAGATTATGCCACTGCACTCTAGCCTAGGTGACAGAGTGAGACTCTGTCTCAAAGAAAAAAAAATTGGCCATGACATGGACATTCTCTATACTCTCAACATTTTTAAAATCACACTGCCATCCCATCTGGAAAAGGCATCATCTTATTAGTAGGGCATAGACACTTGAAAATAATTACTTGCATATTTATATTTCTTACAGAAATTACAGGAAACTAGTGGCTGCTAGAATGCGTATATAGAAGAAGAAAGAACCTGTCATCCTCAGGCCAAATGATGAGCCTATTTAAGTGACATGTTGGTTACATTTCTAATGATGTGTTAAATTGGCCTTAGGTAACCAGGTCATAAGGTTAGCAGAGGGCAATATTAGTTGGGGAAGAGTTTTGAATTTCCTGAAGTGATAATCTCCTTCTTCCCCTTCTAAAGGAAGCCAACAAAGGCACATATATCAACTGTGTAATTTTTAAAACATCTAGAATCTAAAATTTGCTTATGCATTTTAGCCTCATTTCATGGACTATGTCAGTCTCCTTACATTTTCACTTCAAGATTTACCTCAAATTCTGTTCATTTCTGAGATTAAAGCTACTATAGGTCTTAATTATATTGGAATAAACAAAAGACATTTTCTTTCACAGAGCCTTATAATTTTTCCATCTGTAAAGTAAATGGAGAGGTGAATATTACTTTCCCTTGAGACACAGGGAAAATTTTAATTTGGGAGTAAAATAATGAGAGCAATCCCACAAGTAATGCAGGTAAATACATTTTATTACTTAAAGGTCACCTTGAATTTTAGGTAACGACAGAAGATATGTTCATTTCCCAGTCTTCAAATCAAGATACCCAGCACCTAACCTGAAATTTGCTAGGAGTCTTGAAACAAAATACCTGCTCCCATTTCCTGCAATTATCCTATGTTTTCTCCTATTTGAATCATGGTTCAAAACATCAGCAAAATTTTTAATTTATGTTTTATTTTCTCTCCACAACCAGTTAGTCATTAAATACTCTTGAATTTTCCTTTGAAATGTTTTGATATTTATTCTATATCCTTCACTGGCATTGACATGTCACTGCAGACTAAACCCTTCTCATTTCAACTGTCAATTAACTGAAGTATTCTGTTTGATTAAACATAAATCATAATTAATAGAATATTTAACAAATTAAACCACATGATGGTAGATAGACTATTGCCCTATCATGGACTGGAAGTAGTAAACATCACAAACCATAAAAATAATGTAATTATGGAAGAAAAGCTGAAGGAAACGAAAATCTTTCAAAATAAAACTACTTATTTTGGCAAGTGCAATGTTTTCAAATATATTAATAGGAAAGCTTACAAAACTGAGACTGATCTTTTCATGGCAATCCAGAAGGTAGCACATGCAGGCACTTTCCATATGAATTATGATAATTTTTTAGTCAATTTGTATCAATTTGGGTCTGTATAGTTTTGATTATTTAATACATTTTATGTGTTATAAATATCAATACAACTAATATTATTACTAACAATACAATTTCATTTTGAGGAGCCTGTAATTCAGTTTCAGTTTGTCTGTCATCTTTTTCCATACTGCCTTAGTGCTGCCATTTTACCATTATAGTAGAAGGGTCAAGTGTGTGCATGTGCATGAATTTGAAGGAGGTATAGTGTTTAGTTTGTGTGTGTGTGTGTGTGTATTTGTATTCTGTTAGCAATTTTAGCAAAATAGGTAGACTTGGGAGAAGATGAAGAAATAAATAGGAAAAATAAGTTGAGGATAAACAAGGTGAATTCCTATGTAGTGAATATTGACTATACTATTAGAAGGAGGAGCACTTGAAAATTATAAACTATTATTTTCTCTTTTACTTTTTCTAAATTCATGCCATCACTCTAGTCAGTTATGCATCCATCCGCCAGACAGCATGTATGTGTAGAGATTAGATATGTTACAGAAGGCATTTAAACAGAAAGAACAAATGCAAAATAAGATTATGTATGGAGACAATAGCTTCATAAACCAGGCTATTGCCTGGAGAAAGGATTTTTCAAATTTCTTATTCTCCTCCTTTAGCATATTAAAAGCTTAGCATTGACCTCCTGAAATATTTGGTATAGAAAATGTTCTTGTTAGGCTTGCTGCTACTGGACTGTAGAAGACTATGATTTAGCACACCTTGAGAACTAGTCTACTTTGGAAGAATGGAAAGAAGACAGAGAAGGAAAAATGTCAGGTTGTCATGAATCTAGGGCTTTGACCCAGAGAAGTAAAGTATGTTAAGTAAAGCAAGTTAGCGCCAATGGAGGGAGAATGCTGGGAAGACAATCGTGGTGGTATCTCAGTTTATT
This sequence comes from Sapajus apella, assembly GCF_009761245.1. NCBI lineage: Eukaryota > Metazoa > Chordata > Mammalia > Primates > Cebidae > Sapajus > Sapajus apella. The sequence continues at coordinate 20,235,830 of NW_022436944.1, read as the reverse complement.
TAACCCCATGCAAAGAAACTAAGGCGACCATATTTTATTTACATCAACAGGACTTTATATTGCATATAGGTGTGTCTGTAGACTTTAGTACATTGTACAGTCCCTGCTATGTGGTAGATGCCCCCAAAAGTTTAATTAATTAAAAAATATTTTAATTAATCTCTCCCTTTAGGACTAAACTTTTCCTTGGTATTACTGGAACGTTTCATAAGTCACCAAAGAGAAACTATAATGTCTGTTTTGTTATGTTGGCTTGGTAATACTTGCCCTTTGAACAAAAACTTTTATAATATAAGGTATATTGATAGATCATCTTTAAAAAGAAAGTGTGATAAAAATGCAAGTTTTAGAAATATGTTCTACAGGAAATATTTAAAATTATTTTTTAGAAAAAAGGAGGTTCTTTTTCTCTTTACATGCAGGAAGTATCAGAAGAAAATGCCAATGTATAATATTTTGTTACTATTCTCAACTGATGCCAGTTTCTAAGCCACTGCATTCACATCCTTACCAAAAGCTGTGAGCTACAGTCATATAGCGGAACCTGTGAACAATATACAGGTGTCTCATGAGCCCTTAATGACAGCCAGCTTCTCCAAATGCAGGAAAGAAAAGACCATACAGAATTATAATGAAATTCACTGGTGTCATGAATTGCATCTTTTTAAAATTTATTTGCTTTTTTAAAATTCTGTTCTTACAAAAGATTTTATTCTATTCTATAAAAAATGAAATCTTTTATAAGAACAAAATAAAAAGCAAGCAAAACTACCATTAAGAAGATTTTCAGGGTTTTACTTAATGATAATGTACAAGATGATACTAGAAGCATCAGTGCACTTTGTCTACAAATTTACCTCGGTATCTTTTTTCCTGCTCCTACTCTCTTCTTTCTTTTGCCCACGTCTGTTGAAGCCGGACACAGGCAGCAAGTGACACCATTGACTGCACGGAGAAGTGAAGTACAGCTAGAACAGAATGAAGCGTTAAAAGTTTCTTTTTAAAATTCATTGGGCATTCACACCCAACTTTACAAATCAATGATCAGTGTATGCAGTACTTCAATCAAGGAAGTGAGGAAATGCATTAATGGGTGTCAGAAAACAGATTACTAGGGCATCACTCCAGAGCCAACAATCCTGTGAAATGGCAAAATTCAACTGTGAAAGATAGCTCTTCTAGACTTATGGTGTCTGCTTCTCAATATTTCTTTTAATTGCAAACTACTACATAAAATACTTGGCATCATTCCTGATTTTTTAATGCTGAATATGTAATTGTTGTTATTATTATTTGTGAAAGATCCAGAAATAAATAGAGATAAAGGAAAATTTGATTTTTGATTGTTCCTCCTTTAAGTCCAAGGCTTGATTTGTAGTTGGAAGGAATAAATGATATTAGAATAAATTGAATCTGTTTAACACAAGACACATTAACTATATATTATATATAGGTTTTCCAAACAGGAGAAAAAGAAGCCAGAGGCCAGGAGAAATATGGGAAAATTACAGACACTGAATGAAATCCAGACACCACCATAAATTGCATGCTCACGTCCCTACCCACTTCTCCATCTTCATGTCCCCCACCACAGGGCTGCCTTTATAAGATTGCAACTTGCAGAGGAGCTGACCTAGTTAGTTTGGGCTGTGTGTTAGTCCATTTTCATACTGCTCTGAAGAAATACCCGAGAGTCGGTAATTTATAAAGAAAAAGAGGTTTAATGAATTCACAGTTCCACGTGGCTGGGGAGGTCTCACAATCATGGTGGAAGGTAAAGAAGGAACAAAGGCACATTTTACGTGGTGGCCCGCAAGAGTGTGTGTGCAGGGCAACTGCCCTTTATGAAGCCATCAGCTCTCATGAGGCTTATTCACTGTCATGAGAACACCATGGGAAAACCCATCCCATGATTCAATTACCACCCATTGGGTCCTTCCCATGACACGTGGAGATTATTACAATTCAAGGTGAGATTTGGCTGGGGACACAGCCAACCCATATTAGGCTGCTATAACAAATTAAAATAGCCTGGGTGGCTTAAACAACAAACATTTATTTTTCACAGTTCTGGAGGCTGGAATGTCCAAGATGAAGGTGCTGGGAGCTCTGATTTCTGGTGAGTGCCCCTTCCTGGTGAGTAGATGGCTGCTTTGTCATTGTAGCCTCACCTGGAGGAGAGAAGAGAGAGAGAAAAAATAAGTTATTTCCTGTCACTTCTAATAAGGGCATTAATTCTGTCATGAGAGCTCCATCCTCACAACATAATTACCTCTCATAGACCCTATCTCCAAATACTATCATATTTGGCATTAGGGCTCCAACATATAAATTTGGGGGAACAAAAATATTCAGTCCATAGCAGTCATACAGGGCTCCATGGCTGGTTTAATGTTCTGACATTACAATTCTAAATTCTCATCTTGTATTATTCTTTTATCTTTGAATTTGTGTTTTGTAAGTTAAGTCCAAGGAAAAAATGAAGCATGTCCATGAACAAAAGAAATACATGCCATGTGTGGTTCCATTGTTTTTTGGTGTTCCAGTTTGTTGTGTCCCATAAGCACAAAATTTTGGTGGATTCACCATTGTGTGCATTCCCAGTTGAGACGCAAAGCAAGTACAAGTGAAATGTAATGTCTACAACTAGTAGGTGGGGGTGGGGTCTGCTGACAGCTCTTGGAGGCCATCTTTTCCTGTTGAATCAGATCTTGCTTCTAGTGACAAAAGAAGTTACTAACATTCTAAGAAACTCAAAGAACCATTAAACTCTATCATATCTTTTCTTACCCAAAGTTCTCTGTATTTGCCAATCACATACACTGAAAGGGATGATGTAGAAGGAAAGGGAAAGATAGGGCAGCCTGTAGTTCTTTTTCCACTTGATTCTTTCTCTTTATCAATCAGCTGAAGGTAGAGAGAGGTGGTAGAATGTGTTTGTATTGGAAGTGAAATAAAAACATTTTAGTTAGTTTTGTTTAGCATTTTTGCTGTTCTAAGAATGTAATACATAGGTATATATGAGCTATGAAATACAATTTGCATACAAGACAAATACTCTTATATTTTCATTTAAATATTAAATTGCCCAATATAAAAATAAATGTTAAAATTTGTGGCAATAATTTGAATTTTAACTTTTTTTTAACACATAATATTAAATATCAAGCAAAAAACACCATGACAAATCCAAAGAGAAACAACAAAAAAGAAAATACTTTGTATTTTAGGACCTGTAATGGTACATTTTTTTTTTCTGCTTTTTGCACAAGGGGCCACGTTTTCATTACGAACTTGGCCCTGCAAACTATAACTTACATAGCTGATTCTGCATCCTGTCTCCTCTTTCAATACTACATGAAATCTTTCTTTCTTTTTTTTTTTGAGACAGAGTCTCACTCTGTCACCCAAGCTGGGGTACAGTGGCACAATCTTGGCTCACTGCAACCTCTCTGCCTTCTGGGTTCAAGCAATTCTCCTGCCTCAGCCTTCTGAGTAGTTGGGATTACAGGTGTACGTCACCGTGCCTAGTTAATTTTTGTGTTTTTAGTAAAGACAAAGTTTCACCATGTTAGCCAGGCTAGTCTTGAACTCCTGACCTCATGATTCACCCACCTCAGCCTCCCAAAGTGCTGGGATTGCAGGTGTGAGTCACCGCACCTGGCCACTCCCCATTCCTCCCTCCCTCCCTCCCTCCCTTCCTTCTCTCTTTCCTTCCTTCCTTCTCTCTTTCTTCCTTCCTCCCTCCCTCTCTCTCTTTCTTTTTTCTTTCTTTTTCTTTTTCTTTCTTTCCTTTCTTTTATTCTTTCAACTCAGCAATTCTGTCCCACTTCCAGTCTTTCCATCAAACTCTTTTCTCTCCTTGAAACCTGTTCCTTCTGGCCCTTCACTGGCTTGGCTTTCGTCCCAACCTAGTAAAAAGTCACCTTGTTCTCTGTTGATATCCACTGCTTGTCACATGGTAATCACTATCCATAGTAATTTATTAACTCTTAATCTAGTTAAAAAAAATATTGCCCAATACATTGTTAGTGCCTCAGGAAAAGGGGCATATATCTGTTATCCAACAAATGTGTACTCAGTGGACAGATTAAGCAACCAATCAATATTTATTGGGTGAACTAATTAGTTAATGAAATGTAAATGGAAGAAAATTTATACCCAGATAATGTATATCATTCAGAGAAACATCACTTCACAGCTTGAATGTCTTTAAGTAGAGATGCAAATGCAGAGGATGCTTAGTTAAGTATAATTTTTTTTTTAATACGGAGTCTCACTCTGCCACCCAGGCTGCAGTGCAGTGGTGGGATGCGGTCGTAGCTCACTGCAACCTCCATCTCTCAGGCTCCGGCAATTCTTCTGCCTCAGCCTTCCGAGTAGCTGGGACTACTGGTATGTACCACCATGCCTGGCTAATTTTTGTATTTTTATTACCAGACAGGTCTCAAACTCCTGATCTCAGGTGATCCACCTGCCTCAACGTCCCAAAGTGCTGGGATTACAGGTGTGAGTCCCTGGGCCTGGCCTAAATTTACATTTTTATTTGCTAAGTCCTGCACCCCATTCTGTCTTTTTATTATTAATAGTTATATCTGGCAACCTTAACCAAATAAAAATTGTCAAAAGATATGTCTTTAAGTAAAGTGTGATTATGAAAATAGCACAATACAATAATTTCAAACTTGTTTCAGTTATGAACCCATTTGGGAATCTGATAAAATCAATGTTATTTCCCCAGAAAATATGCATAATCAAATACATTTACCTATCTGGGGGAAAGTTTACATACTCTCTGAAGCCCATCCTTAATTCTTTCTGTATCATAATCCCACATGTAAATTAATCCTGAAATCTCCTTCATCCATGCTTCCAGAATCACTTACTTCAAACCATCATCTGTCATCTGGATTAATAGTGTTCTTAACTGGTTCTTCCTTTAGTCCTTATCTTCGTTAATTCACTTTCACATAGCTTCTAAACCAAAATGTTTCTCCCTAAGCATATATTTGGTCATGTCTTTCCCCTATTTAATATCACTGCATTATCTATAGAAATGTTTACAATAGCATAGTAAATTGTGACTCTTACCTACTTGGTGATAACTCCTCCCTTCCACTTCATTAATGAGCAGTATTGGATTCTTTGCAGGCTCCCAGTTCTACTCTGCTGCTTACAACTCCATTTATTGTGCTTACTCTTCCCTCAGCCTAAAACATACTCTCACCCCATTGTCTGCCAAGCAGCCGCTTCTCTGGTGAAGGCTTACAAAGATCTCCTCCCATCCCTCACACTACTTAAGGCTGACTCTGCGACTCTCAGTTTTCCCCTGTTCCTCATTAATGCACCACAATAAAAAGAAATTGTTTATTTATTAGTGATTTCCAGTAGTCTTTGTAATTCTCAGGGTAATGACTGTGTCATTCAACTCTGCATTTATATTTCCTGAACAGTGGATGATATATAGTAGATACACAATAAAATTTTTACAAATTTTTACATGCTTATATGTATTTAGTAATTTTTGTCATTATACACATGCACACATTCACGTCACATTTTTGTTGCCAGTAAGCAAAAAGAGTGGGTCATGGAGGTTCATTGAATTATTTCTGTAAGAGACATTGCAATGAAGATAGTACAAGTATAATACTTCTAATGCCTTGGTAAGCTCTAAGCTTAATTAATATCTGTGAATATCTGACAACTATGACCTGCCTTAGTCCTTTTGGACTGTTACCATAGACTAGGTTGCTTATAAATAACAGAAACTTATTCCTCACAGTTCTGAAAACTGGGAGATCCAAGATCAAGGCACTGGCAGACTCAGTGTCTGGCGAGAGCCCATTTCCTGGTCTATGCATGTTGCCCTCTTGTGTTCTCACGTGGAGAAAAAGGCAAAGCGGTTCTTGAGGGCCTCTTATAAGGGCGCTAATCCCACTCCAACCCAGTGACCTTATTACTTAATGGCTTTCCAAAGGCCCCATGACATTGGGGATTGGGTTACAACACATGAATTTTGGGGAGGCAGAAGCATTCAGACAAAAACATGATGAATGACTTTCTCATGTGAAAATAAGTAAGTAAATATAACTTCCGGAAGCAAAATGTAAATGTTTGTATTGTATTAAAAAATAGGTAGATGCATATTTTTCTTTCTTTTTGTTTTCTAAAGGCTAAATTCCAGAAGAAACATGCTTATCTAATAAAATAGGGTGTATCTGACTTATTACAAAAGTAAATATGACTCTAACTGGTAGTATATGTGAAGAGTTTTTAGCAGAGTAAAGTATAAATACAATGACATCCTGCCAATATTGCTTGCCATGTTCTAGATGACTGTTCATTAAATAAAGCTATAAACTTTTTGTCATAAGGAATGAGTATTGTTTTCCAATTAAAGATGGTTTTTAGTAACATGTTACTTATGACTACATACTTATTACAAAATTCAAGCAGTACATGTGTATGTAAAGTTAAATGTGAACCATCTCTTCTTAGTGGAATCCCCTTACACCCTACATTTGTACTACCTTCCCACTATGCATAATGCTAGCACTGCTAGCATTGCCTTATGCTGCCTAACTTGAAGACCTTCTGTTTTGCATATATATTTATGTCTCTATAAATACGGTTTCTTACACACATAAAATTGTACTACACATCTATTTATTAAACTCTCAATGAAATCTGCAATGAACACTTGTAGTATACATTTGGAGTATACTTGCCCTTTTCCTGGTTCAAAGCAATCTAATTGTCTCTTGGGGAATCCACTCCACTTTCCTCCCCACCCACCAACACTCTGGTTAAGACTGACTCACCTGTTCTTCTTGAGTGGACCTTAATTGGTTTATCCAATGAGCATATCTCTCCTCCAGGCCATAGTGACTGGCTTCTAGGTGAGCTCTAAACCCATCTGATCCAGTGAGAGAGGGGTGACATGATCAAGAATCGTGAGAAGCTGTAAGAGGTTCTTTGCAAAGTCAGGGGATGAGGACTTTCCCAAACTAGATCTGATTTTTATCTCTTCAAAAATAAGCAAGGAGGCAGAGATTTTAGAACATCACTATTATGACATTGCCTAGTCAAAATAATGTCACACAACATTAAGATATTGTACTCTAGTTTCAGTGCGCTGCTTGTGAAATTTCTAATTTTTTAATATTTCTAAGCAGGACTGGCTACTCATTTTCAACACACATGCACACTTTTTGGCAGGCAGCCTGGGCTTTTACTTCAAAGGAAGAAGGACATTCAACTCCCTTTATAATGACAAGAAAAAAATGACTGGCAGGGGTTACATTTAATCAAAATTTCATTACCTAATTTGATGTGGGTTTAATGAATAAGGACATTCTCTAACCTTTCTGACCAACGTTAAGCAGCAAATTGAGGCAATTATTATCTGAATGTTTCAGATAAGAAATACAGGTTTGGTTTACTGTAAGCTTATGAATTGATTTTTTTTTTCAGAAAAATATCCAAAGATCTTGGGGTGACTTTCTTGAGAGTTCCATTCTCCTCCCACCTTCTAACCTAAAGAGAAGAAAATCATTATTAAATACTGGGTTTAAAGAGGACTCAGAGCTTACAAAGAAAATGACCAAGTATCTCTCAGAAAAGATAGAAAAAACAGCTCTTTCATGAGGGCTACCAGAAGGAACTCCTTTTTTTCCACTGGAAATGATCAAGGTGAAGGAGCATAAGGTCTTATTGCTCTTGGAGTTACATGAGAGAAACCCACCTCAATGCTCAACTGGCTTTAAAATCTTTTTTTACTTAAATAGTTTGAAAGTTTTTATCAAATGTAGTCAGAGTACTGACTAATGGAGAGCCCGTGATACAAAGATAAGACCTGGCTTCTTATCTTCAAGGAGTTTGTAATATAATAATGGAGACAGATATCGGAAGGAGGACCGGAATGCAGGGTTTGGGTGGTGCAGAACAGACACCTAAAAGATTCACAAAGTTATCACAAATGAGCTAATGCCTGAAACCGAACCTTAAATAGACACTGGGGTTATGTGACTCAAAGGAAATAGAGAAGAGCAAGCAGTTTGTGAAAATCCATGGGGATGAGAGAGAATAGTGAGTTCAGGGATATTCAGAGAGTTCTTCTTCATTCAAAATACACTGATTGAGTTCATAGATCTATAGGGATCTCAATGATTAAAATAGATAAAATTCTTGCCCTAGAGAATTTTACTTTAAACTATTGGGAGCCAGAAAAAAAATCAGCAAATAAGCATGATATGTAAGTAATTATACGTCCTACAAGCAAAAATAAAGGAGATTAAAGACAATTGTAGAGTAAGGTGTGATACACATTTTCTTAGACAAAAGCTGCTAATTGTCTCTCAATAACCATGTTTTCATTTTCCTTTAGTCATAAGACATTTTGAGTTTTAGCTGGCCACATAGCCACACAGCCTAGATTACATTTCCCTGCGTTCCTTAGAGTTGGTGATCAAGCTGTAGCCAGTAGGATGTAAGTAGAAGTGACATGTGCAACCGAGTACTTTTCTCCTTGCCTTGTCTTCTTTCCCAGTGTCCAGAAGGTGAACATCGTGATGGGAGATGTAGTAGCTGCCAGACCTCATGATGGAAGGTGCGTTTTGAGGATGGCTAAGCAACATGATTGAAGATGTCTGAGTCTTTGATACTACGGAACAGCAACAACACCCTTGGACCACCAATACTCTCAGATTCATATGTCAAAGAGAAATAAACTTTCATCTTGTTTAATTCGTTATTATTTTGATCTTTTTTTAACAGTAGCCAGATTTATATTCAATTGAATAAAGGTAACATCTGAGCAGTGCCTGAAATAAATAAGGAATCATGAGGTTTAATGGACAAAAAGTATTCCCATTAAGTGAATAGCAAAAGCAAAGGCCCTCAAATGAAAAATGCTTACAAAGTTTCAATTCTAGGAAAGAAGACAGTGTTAAAAAGGGGGTAAACAAGAAGGAGGGTCAACTGATGAAGTCAGGAGACTTACAGAAAGCCAAATCACTTAAGGTCTCATATTTCATAGTTAAAAACTTTAGATTTTACTCTGAGTGACAACAGAAGGCACTGAGGGATTTTTGAGCGATTAGTAGTATGATCTAATTTGTTTTACAAAGCCATTCTGACTACAAGGTGAAGAATATTTTTGGGGGCAAGAATGGAAGTAGTGTGATCAGTTCAGAGGTTACACCAACATCTGGTGAGTGATAATGCAGCTTTGACAGGATAGGGAGCTAGGAGTGATGTAACTTAAACTTAAAAAAAAAAATAGTCAATAGGATTTATTGATAGTGTGATATTAAAAAAAGAAAAAAAAAGAAAAAGTTAAGAAAAGCACTAAGGCTTGAGTTTTGGGAAAATGTAGGTGTCATTTATGTACATAAAAAGTCAGAGAGGAGGCAGTTTTGGAAGCTTGAATACCAAAAGCTTAATTTGGCATATTGTATTTGAGGTGCCTCTTAATCAACAAATCTAGATAAGAGTAGGCATTTGGGGCGAAAAAAGAAACCTGGAGTTTGGGAAAAAAAAAAAAAAAAAAGGTGTCTTAGTTCCTGAGAAACATTTGGGAAACATTAGCATATGGATGGGATTTAAAGGCATGAGGCATGAGATCTGCAAGAGGCTGGGTACAGACAAAGAGTTCTGGGGATAGTGCCCTGGAACACTGCGACATTTAGGAGTTGGGAAAATGAGTAGAAATAAGTGAAATGGAGAAAGCAGTCAACTCTGGAGGAGGAGAAGCAGGAGAGTGGGGCCCAATAAGCCAAGGAAAGGAAGAATTTCAAGAAAGAGTAAGTTATCAACTGTGCCAAATACTGCAAACAGGTCAGATAGCACTGAACATTGGCTATTAGATTTAGCATATAGAAGTCTTTAAAGGTCTTGACAAGAGCAATTTGGATGCAGTGAAGACAAAAACTTAAATGAAGTGAGTTCAAGCAACAATAAGCAATCTGAAGGTGAATGAGAGCTTTGGTTCCCTTTTTTTTTTTTTTTGGATGGGCATTATTAGAAATTATTTTTGATGGCAATTAATAAAGGGATTATTGTTCTTAATTCTTGATTTTTATGCTAATTTAAAAACAGTCTAATGGTGAGGAAATGATTTTGGAAAAAGAAAAGACAACTAAAGTAGTGTGGTTCTTTATAAGGGGAGAGGTTTTAGTTTTCATGTGGTAGAGTTGACCCTGGAACAAAAAACCTTAGCTATTATGACAGGAGGAAAAACAAAATATATGGGAACTGATATATATAGGCGTATTGACTTGGTAGTCATGTCTAAATTTCTTGTTTAGCCAGAAATGGAGCAAATCAAAGAGTACACGAGCCTTAAAATATAGCTAAACTGATAATTCCCTGGAAATAGCAACTTAGAACCAAAAGCGAACATGAGATTCCCCCAAGATTACACAGAAACACTGGGGAATCCTTTGGATTTTTTTACTTGAAATAGAAATTGTTTTAAACACACAGATTCTCTCTCTCTTTCTCTCTCTCTCTCCCTTACACACACACACACACACACACACACACACACACACGAGACTCACACACACACATCCCTTATTATGTAAAAATAAATACTTGATCTAAAGTTAGATAATCCAATACCAGTATTTTTTAACTGTAATACCTCGCAGAAAATTTTACCTTCCTTCTGAGCTTAATTTTTATCAGCAAAATAGAGCTAATATTACATTTGCTTATAACTTATGAGATCACTTGTATTGAGTAATCTATTGAGATCACTTGTATATATCTCCATTTGATTTCCCACAGATATTACAGAGACTCAAAATTGAAATCGTTTCTGCTCTAATTTTTCCACCATATTTGAATAAACAGACACTGTCATGGATCAAGTTTCTCAACTCATTCACCACACAATATTTAATTTAGACCTCTCCTCCTCTCTCCCACTATCTCAAGTTTGACTGATTAACAAGTCCTGAAAATTCCATTTTCTAAATATGTCACTTTATCATAATTTATATTTTCGATATCTAAAGTCTATGTCTTTGCAGAAAAATCACATAAGTGCATATACTTTTCCTTGAATTTTGTTTTAATTTGGTCCTTACTGTTTTCTCTTTTTTTGAGACAGTTTTACTCTGCCACCCAGGCTGGACTGCCAGTCTTGGCTCACTGCAGCTTCAGCCTCCCGGGTTCAAGCGATTCTCTTGACAGCCTCCCGAGTAACTGGGATTACAGGCGGCTGCCACCACCCCAGCCAAGTATTTTGTATTTTCAGTAGAGACCAGGTGTTGCCATTTTGGCCAGGCTGGTCTCAAACTCCTGACCTCAGGTGATCCACCTGCCTGGGCCTTCAAAAGTGCTGGGATTACAGGGATGAGCCACCATTCTTATGGTTTTCTAAATGTGTTTGTGTTGTCATACTCTTTTTCCTCTTCCACAAAGTTTCACTTTTATTTTCTTACACTTAAAAAACAAAATCCTCAATTATTTCAGCATTTAATTCCATTTTTTGTATATAATTTCTAACCCTTTACTTAAAATATTTATCTACTAAATACATACCAATATACACTAATGTATACGAAATGTCAAACATCTTAGGTTTCGTTAGAGTTGTAGAGTATTGACCTTCAACTTTGGAAATTGTTTTTGTATCTTCATTTCCTGCTTGTACTTGCTTTTGAATAAGGAGTCACATAGCCTATGAGTAATTGGATCTTTTGTGCAATTAGAACTTTTCCCTGTATTATAATTTATAACATGGTTGAATTGAGCAACGTGTAATGAGTCATTTTTCTGAGGCTTTTAAGGAAGTTATTTTTGAAGGTCTGCCTAAGAGGCTAAAATATGTCTGAATTAAAAGGAATGACAGGCTGCAATCAGGACTGCAAAATAAAGGTGCTCAGTAAGCAGCCCTATTACAATCAGAAAGTGAAGGAAACGGATCTCTGTCTTGTGTGCAGAGGCAGAGGAAATGATGAATACCTTAGGTAACTCATTCTGTGCAAAATCAATCTTTCACTGTCAATTTTAAATGAACTAATTTGTTCATAAATCTGCTCAGTCAGTTTGGAAGCATACTCTGTTCCTTCATATTAGCAAATCCTTTAATCTTGACTAGTCCACTGAGTAAGAAATCTAGAAATGTGTTAATATGATTGGACATATGTAGTAGGATAAGAATTGATTCTTTTAATTAGTGTCCGCTCAAGTTAGAGTCCCTTTCTTGGCTGAACTATTGACCCACTAATATATCAAGAGATTATGTTATGACTAACATATATCCAAAGTTCAATTTAACTCTTTCTTTACTGGCCAATATTGCAGTAAACTTTCTAGGACTAAATCTTTCATTTCTTGTTTAAGGACTGGTTAGTTTTAGATGTTATATGAAAAGTAGCAAATGCATATATATCTTAACATTAAGTTTATACATCATAACATATCTACAAATTGTTCAATAATACAACACTTACTGTTTTGGAAATGCAAATTATCATAGATTTAATTGTCATCTATTAAAATTAAATGATGCTCCATATAATTTCTTATATGAGCTTCACTTTTAAGTACTTGGAATTTATATGCAAACTCCTTCTATAGTGTTATAGAACAATATGAGAAAGAAATTCAAGAAATACTGCATAAGATAAAATTTTGTTATGAGATATGAAAATAAGATATTCTATTTTTTTTTTTTTTTTTTTTTGGTGAAAAGATATACATATATTTAGAATTAGCCAGCTGGACTCAGTTTAGATGATCCCAATTTTGTTGGCAGCATCCAAAGCATCGTAATCAGGAGCCAGTCGAACATATGCCTTCTTCTCTCCATCAGGCCAAATCAGGGTGTTGACCTTGGCCACATCAATGTCATAGAGCTTCTTCACAGCCTGTTTGATCTGGTGCTTGTTGGCTTTAACATCCACAATGAACACAAGTGTGTTATTGTCTTCTATCTTCTTCATGGCAGACTCAGTGGTCAGAGGAAACTTGATGATAGCATAGTGGTCCAGTTTGTTTCTCCTGGGGGCGCTCTTCCGAGGATATTTGGGCTGCCTCCGGAGTCGCAGTGTCTTGGGCCGCCGGAAGGTGGGTGACGTGCGGATCTTCTTTTTTTTGTGGCTGTGGACACCTTTCAACACTGCCTTCTTGGCCTTTAAAGCCTTCGCTTTGGCTTCGGCTTTAGGAGGGGCAGGAGCTTCCTTCTTCGCTTTCGGCGCCATCTTGTGAAAAGGCGAAAATAAGATATTCTAAGTATGATGACTCTTTTTGTTATTTTATATATATTGATAGTTACTTAAAAGGCATGTGAATTTTGATTCATAAAGAGAAGAATATGAAAAGTCTGTGTAAAATAGATGGCTATAAAACCTAAGGATACATTTAAAATCTGTTTTTTTCTTGCTTAAATGCATTCATAACAATGTATTCTTAAATGAATTACATCTATGTCTTTTAAAAGAAAATGTAGAATTTTCTTTACATATACTCATTGTACAGTATTTTTAAAAATCCATATTAAAGAGATAATCCCTAATAAATATTATCAGTTTGGCAATTATTACCAGTTTTAAAAATATTTTCTATCACTATAAACCCTTAGGAGTATGAATAGTATTTAGCAATGAATTTGAGAGAAGCTATGTTCATATATTTCACACTCACTATAGGGAAAAAAATTGAAGGATGGAATACCGTATAACTCATTCAGCAAACATTTATTTTACATATTCTGTGTGTGGTGTCCAGGACCAAGTATTTTTTGGAATTCCAAAAGCTTTCTAACATAGTACCTGATTTAAAGGAAGCTATAATTTGAACTTTAATTTCAGAGTCTATGCACTATTTTAATGTGAATATTGGGTTTAAGCTTTGCTGGAAGCTGATATCCTTATCTTCTTCCTCAAAACTGCTGTAATCATAACTTTCTCCTTCTACTTGCGGCAATTATATTCTTCCAGTTGATCAAACCAAAAACCTTTAGAATCGTCCTTAATTTCTCTCATTCCCTCTCACTCCATACCCAATTTGGTGGTAAGTACTATTACCACTATCTTAAATTCTATTCAGAATCAAAGCATTGTACAAATGGGTAATTAAGAAAGTACCCTTAGGAGACAAAGCTAAAGGAGTAAGTCTAAGGAAGAAGAAGATGCCTTGCAAGTATTCAGTTTCAGGCAGAGTCTTCAGGAAGAAGCTTGTGCCTGATTTCATAAGGGTGCCTCCGGCATAGGTACTGGGCTTTTCACATCTTTATACCCATCCATCTTTTCTACACTTACCCTGGAGGAATATAAATTCCTAGGTACTTCTAGCAATCTGAGCATGCAAGAGAGAACTGCTCCAGTATCTTTAGGGCAGTCTTCCAGTTACAGCTGCAGGCCATTAGAAAGGAAGACTCACAGAGCAGAGCTGAGAGAGGAATGCACAGAAGTGGGAAGAAGGGGGATCCCGAGGGAGCACAAACTGTGCCTGGTGTATTTAGCAATCTCATCTCTATTTTAAAGATGTCCTGGCAAAAATACAAAATAAAACCTTGACAAGACTATTTATAGTGGTATGATCTCTTAGACCAAAGAACGAAATCAACTCCAATGTCTATCAATAGAATAATTTGTGTCTGTGTATTTGAGAGCCTTACAAATGCAAAATGAATGAGGAGATATCTATTTCCCTCTTAATGCAGAGTTTTATCCAGGGTCTGTGTAAAGTGAAAAAAACAAGGATGCCAATTTTAGTCTAAGAAAGTGGTGAAAATATGAATATTCATATGGACTACTTGGTAATGTTAAAAAATAAATAATAGAAAAATAACCTCCAAATTAATAATACGGTTACTTTTAGGGGAAGCAAAAAACCAGAGTGGATGGAAGAGGGATGGATGTAAAACGTCTGTTAGTCCACATTATCATAGAACTGTGTAACTATTTAACATACTTGCAATACAAATGTAAATGTAAAAATTCCCTAAAAGATTAAAAATGACTAAAACAAGTAAACCTAACTTTATATCACCTGGAAGAATAACCAGAAAGAGAAAATACTTTGAAATACAGTACTTTGACTGGATATCCATGACATATTATATTCAAAGGACAAAAAGCAAGCAAATTTTATGCAATATTCTTAATTTTAATGGCAATATTATTGTATGTATTTATTTTAAGACAGGGTCTTGCTCTGTCACCCAGCCTCTAGTGCAGTGATCATGGCTCACTCCAGCCTTGACATCCTAGGATCAAGCAATCTTCCCACTTCAGCCTCACAAGTATCTAGGACTACAGGTTTGTGCCACCACACCTGGTTAATTTTTGTATTTTTGTAGAAGTGGGGTCTCACTATATTGCCCAGACTGGTCGTGAACTTCTGCTCTCAAGTCATTCTCCTGCCTCAGCTTCCCAAAGTGCTGAGAATACGGTTATATTTTAATTTTAAACTTATAGGTATATTTTAAAATAAAGAAAATAATTTTGTTGATAACAGTGGAAGTCATATATATTTTTTCAGTTTAAAAAAGAAAAAACGGGGAAGTTAAGTAAGTTTCTATAACTTTAAATTTAAAACAACAGTATTAGTTAAAAATTATCTTGTGTGTGTGTGTGTGTGTGTGTGTGTGTGTGTGTGTGTATGTATTGTTTTCCCTTGCTCTCTCACTAGAAAACAAGCTATAAAAACTCCATAGCAATGAGCATTCCTAGCATCCAGGTTGTGGTCTCTATCTATAATTTGCCACTAAAAGAAGCCAAGGTACAAAGTTACCTGGAGAAATGACTAATTCTGGGGCTCAGCTAAGGGATGTCCAAACAAGGACTGAACACTGGTTATACCAGGAAGAAAGGAAGCCCTCAAACGTTATTAAGCAAACATATGCCAGAAGAATAAGGAGCCAGTTTGAAAGTGCTCCCATTGGCCTAAAATCAAACAGTGCCTAAAATGACCTTCAACATCATTAGTCATTTGGAACGGTAAATTAAAAGCACAAAGCGATATCACTTCTTCCCAGTAAAGTGGCTATAATAATAAGGCAGACAATAATAATGGTTAGCATGGATGTGGAGAAATCGAGAACTTAACCCATTGCTGATGGGAATGTAAAATGAGCAGCCACTTTGGAAAAAAGTCTTTGGTAGATCCTCAAAAAATTAATCATAGAGTTACCTTATGACCCAGAAATTTCACAACTAGTTATGTACCCAAAATAAATAAAAGTATATGTCAACACAATAACTTGTGCATGGATGGTGACAGTAGCATTATTTATAATAGCCAAAAAGTAGAGTCAAATTGGCAATTAATAGATGAGTGAATGAAAAAAATATGATATATTCATATAATAGAATATTATTTGTCAATAAAAAGGAAAGAATTACTAATACATACTATAATATAGATAAGCCTCAAGAACATTATGCTAAGTAAAAGAAGCAAGTTGCAAAAGACAATCTATTGCATAATATCATTTATATGAAATGTCCAGAATAGGCAAATCTATAGAGACAGAAAGTTATTTACTCATGGCTTAGACTGAGGGTAGGGAGAGGGAGATGGGGAATGATTGCTAATGAGTAAAGGTTTCTTTCCAAAATTTTGAAACTGTTCTAGAGTTAGATTATAATAGTTGAACAACTCTGTAAATACACTGGGATCCATTGAACTGTGTACTTTTAAAAATGTATTTCCCGTACCAGTCAGAATGATTATTAAGTCAGAAAACAACAGATGCTGGTGAGATTGTGAAGAAAAAGAAACACTTCTACACTGTTGGTGGGAGTGTAAATTAGTTCAACCATTGTGGAAAACAGTGTGGCAATTCCTCAAAGACATACAGGCAGGAATGCCACTTGGCCCAGCAATCCCAATTTTTGATACATACCCCCAAAATACAAATTGTTCCATTGTAAAGACACATGCAGGCTTATGTTCATTGTAGCATTCTTCACAATAGCAAATACATGGAGCCAACCTACATGCCCATCAATGATAGACTCGATAAATAAAATGTGGTACATATACACCATGAAATACTATGCATCCACAAAAAGGAATGAGATCATGTTCTTTGCAGGAACATGGATGGTGTTGGAGGTCCTTATTCTTAGCAAACCAATGCAGGAACAGAAAAACAAATACCTTCTTGTCTCGCTAATAAGTGGGAGCTAAATGCTGAGAACATATGGACACATGGTGGGGTACAAAACACACTGGGGCCTGTTGGAGGGCAGCAGTGAGAGAAGGGAGAAGCTCAGGAGAAATAGCTGATGAATGCCAGGCTTAATAACTGGGTGATGGGATGATCTATGCAGCAAACCACCATGGTACACATTTTACTTATGTAACATACCTGCACATCCTGCACATATACCGTTGAACATAAAAGCTGGAAAAATATATCTATGAGCTCATAATAATTCCTAAAACACACATACACACACATGCATGTGCAAACACACACACACACACAAAATTATTGACAGTTACCATTGACAGTTGCTCAGGTGCCGGTTTACTATTCTGCAAATGTATAAAACAAGTAATAAAAATTTTTATTTGTGAAATTTTCCATTTAGTTTAAGCAGCATTTATTTGTAATGCTATCTCAGTGAGCCATAACTTGAAAATATTTTATACCAAGCCTAAAATATTTAAGAAGTTGTAGGTTATAAATTTGACAGTGTTTTTCACAGTGCATACAGTTAAAAAACAAGTCAATAAAATTTGTTTTATTTATGATATGGATTCTAATATTGCAAATAATATTCATTTCATTTTCTTCATATGTTTCCTTCTCTGAACTTTCTTCTTTGGTTTATTTGGTTTACACTTCATGGATTCAATCACTCTTAGGAATTAGTAGACCTGTTGAAAAAAAATTTCAGTGCTAACTAGAGACCAATTTAATTACAAACGCATGCACACAAACAATTCATGGAACAGTTTATTTCCCTTATAAATAGCATTAATTTTCAACCTGAAGTTTTCAACAAGATACTTTACAATGAACATGAAAGTAAATCCAGACCAGCAACATGATATTATGTAATTAACATAGATACACATTAAATGAAAGTAAAAATAAATTTCAACCCAGAAAACTGAAATAATAATAATCTTAATGAATGATGTTGAATAAAAATGAACAGGAATTAACCTTCTATGGACCTTCTCTTAAATTTTGCTCAGAGATATTATAGCTTTAAAAGCATAATACCCTTTTGCAAGACAGTGTGTGTGCGTGTATCTGTAAATATGTTTGTACATATGTATATATGTGTGTATATATGTGTCTATGTTTCTCTTTGTGTGTGTGTGCGCATGTGTGTGTGTGTACATGTGAAGCTGTATTTCAGGACTCTGTTTGACTTCCAGAACCAGTCCTAAAATCTGCACCCTAAGGCTGCAAAAGCTCAGTTTCCGTTTTGTTGCTACAGGAAAACAGCACAAGGGGAGTGTTGGCAAGACGTGAAACTGGTCAGTGCATCTGCCATCCCTGGGTGCTGTCTTGGTGAGACTCGTCAGTCCTCTCTGCCTTGTGCACTGATGCTGAAGACTCCCCCCTGACCAGATCCTAGTCATTTGCCAGGCTCTCTCTGTCATGAGGAGTTACACTGGCAACTGATCCTCATGCTCACCCTGCTGTCAAAGCATTCCAATTTTTAATCGCTACATGACTTGTCACATTGAATATGAACCACATGCCTATGATGCAATCTCTCTAATAATGAGAATGCCAAAAAAAAGGAGAAGGCTGTGCAGGTCTCCTCTCACTATTGACATTCTGAAACTAAGTTTGAGAAAGTTCCTTAACCGAAAATTATGTTTGCACCTTAAGAAACTAAATTATTTCTGTAATTTACACAATAAGGCACTATATTGTCAAAAGCATGTGCCTACACTTACTGAATATTTCTAAAGTTCTGGCTAACTCTCATAGACCATATTTCCACTGTGGAAAAGAATCCATCTCCCATGATCAGGGAAGAAAACAGCCAAAATTCAGTCCCAGATCTGTAGAACACACCTGTCACTTCCTTACCTACTGAGAGATAGTCTCTTCTTGGCTGTATTTAGTTTGAAATGCCAAGGCATATATTAAGAATTCTTAAATTCTGAATGATGAACTATATTTTTCTGAGAATGCTGCTTGAATCAGTCTCAGTTATTTATTACCTAGATTTTGAGATTTGGTATTTCCACAGGATTGAGAATTAAGATAAAAATGGAAGACAATGTTTTCATTAATTAAAAATTGAAATAAGTTTACTTGTATTTATGTTTCAATATTGATCTTATGTTTTGAATTTGTTTACAAGAAATGTGCCAAATCCTATTATTTACTGGATTCTGACAAGGTTTTTCTGTAAAGATGAAAGTCACATCAGTCAAAAGACACATTAGGCTCTGTGGACAGGATCTAATATGTATGTTTTATAACTATAGACAGTCAATTTTAATTCAACAGTATGTCCTCAGCATTATACTAAAATCAGGTAAAATGGCCTTGTAGACGTATGTGGAATGAATACCTTGGTAATAAGACAATTCTTTTTTCTTTTTTTTTTTTTTGAGTCTACTCATTATTTATTCAGTAGTCTAGTAGATTTCTTCTTTTTTTTTTTTTTTTAAATTTATTCTACCTTAAGTTCTGGGACACATGTGAAGAACGTGCAGGTTTGTTACATAGGTATACATGTGCCACAATGGTTTGCTGCACCCATCGACTCGTCACACACATTAGGTGTTTCTCCTAATGCCATCCCTCCCATTGACCCCCACCCAGTGACAGGCCTCAGTGCGTGATCATGTTCCCTTTCCTGTGTCCATGTATTCTCATTGTTCAACTCCCACTTATGAATGACAACATGTGGTGTTTGGTTTCCTGTTCCTGTGTTAGTTTGCTGAGAATGATGGTTTTCAGCTTCATGCATGCCCCTGCAAAAGATGTGAACTTTCTTTTTTATGACTGTGCAGCATTCCATTGTGTATATATGCTACATTTTCTTTATCTAGTCTATTATTGATAGCCATTTGGGTTGGTTCCAATTCTTTGCTATTGTAAATAGAGCTGCAGTAAACATACGTGTGCAAGTGTCTTTATGGTAGAATAATTTATAATCCTTTCACTATATACCTATAATCCTTTCAGTATATTACCCAGTAATGGGATTGCTGGGTCAAATGGCATCTCTGGTTTTAGATCCTTGAGGAATCACAGCCCTATCTTCCACAATGGTTGAACTAATTTACACTGCAACCAATAATGTAAAAGTATTCCTATTTCTCCACACCCTCTCCAGCATATGTTGTTTCCTGACTGTTTAATAATCACCATTCTAACTGGCATGAGATAATATCTCATTGTGGTTTTGATTTGCATTTCTCTGATGACCAGTGATGATAAACTTTTTATCATATGTTTTTTGGCCAGATAAATGTTTTCTGTCCAGAAGTGTCTGTTCATATCCTTTGCCCACTCTTTGATGGGGATTTTTTTTCTTGTAAATTTGTTTAAGTTCTTTGTAGATTCTGGATATTAGCCCTTTCTCAGATGGATAGATTGCAAAAATTTTCTCCCATTCTGTAGGTTGCTGTTTCACTCTGATAGTTTCTTTTGCTGTGTAGAAGCTCTTAAGTTTAATTAGATCTCATATGTCTATTTTGGCTTTTGTTGCCATTGCTTTTGGTGTTTTACTCATGAAGTCCTTACCCATGCCTATATCCTGAATGGTATTGCTTAGTTTTTTTTCTAGAGTTTCTATGGTGTTATATCTTATGTTTAAATCTTTAATCCATCTGAAGTTAATCTTTGTATAAGATGTAAGGAAGGGATTCAGTTTCAGTTTTCTGCATATGGCTAGCCAGTTTTCCCAAAACCATTTATTAAATAGGGAATCATTTCCCCATTGATTGTTTTTGTCAGGTTTGTCAAAGATCAGATGGTTGTAGATGTGTGGTGTTATTTTTGAGGTCTCTGTTCTGTTCCATTGGTCTATAGATCTGTTTTGGTACTAGTACCATGCTGTTTTGGTTACTGTGGTTTTGTAGTATAATTTCAAATCAGGTAGTGTGATGCCTCCAGCTTTGTTCTTTTTGCTTAGAATTGTCTTGCCTATATGGGCTCCTTTTTGGTTCCATATGAAATTAAAGTAGTTTTTTTCTAATTCTGTGAGGAAAGTCAATGGTAGTTTGTTGGTAATTCCACTGAAACTATAAATTACTTTGGGCAGTATGGCCATTTTTTGCAATATTAGTTTTTCCTATCCATGAGCGTGGAATGTTTTTCCATCTGTTTGTGTCCTCTCTCATTTATTTGAGCAGTGGTTTGTAGTTCTCCTTGAAGAGGTCATTCACATCCCTAGTCAGTTTTATTCCTAGGTATTTTATTCCCTTTGTAGCAATTGTGAATGGGAGTTTGCTCATGATTTGGCTCTCTGTTTGTCTGTTATTGCTGTACAGGAATGCTTGTGATTTTCCACGTTGATTTTGTATCCTGAGACTTCGCTGAAGTTGCTTATTTGCTAAGGAGTTTTTGAATTGAGACGATGAGGTTTTCTAAATATACAATCATGTCATCTGCAAACAGAGACAATTTGACTTCTTTTCTTCTTATTTGAATACACTTTATTTCTTTCTCTTGCCTGATTGCCTGTCCAGAACTTCCAATACTATGCTGAATGGGAGTGGCGAGAGAGGGCATTCTTACCTTGTGCCAGTTTTCAAGGGGAATGCTTCCAGCTTTTGCCCATTCAGTATGATATTGGCTGTGGGTTTGTCAGAAATAACTCTTATTATTTTCAGATACATTCCATCAATACCTAGTTAATTAAGAGTTTTTAACATGAACGGGTGTTGGATTTTATCAAAGACCTCTTCTGCATCTATTGAGATAATTATGTGGTTTTTGTCATGGTTCTACTTACGTGATACATTACATTTATTGATTTGTATATGTTGAACCAGCTTTGCATCCCAGGGATGAAGACAGCTTTATTGTGGTGGATGAGCTTTTTGATGTACTGCTGGATTCAGTTTGCCAGTATTTTATTGAGGATTTTTGCATTGATGTTCAACAGGGATATTGGCCTGAAGTTTTTGTTTTGTTTTGTCTCTACCAGATTTTGGTATCAGGATGATGCTGGCCTAATAAAATGATTTATGGAGGAGTCCCTCTTTTCCTAATGTTTGGAATAGTTTCAGGAGGAATGTTACCAGCTCCTTTTGTCCTCTGGTAGTATCTTGCTGTGAATCATCTGGTCTGGGCTTTTTTTGGTTGATAGGCTATTAATTACTGATTGAATTTCAGAACATGTTATTGGTCTATTCAGGGACTTGACTTCTTCCTGGTTTAGTCCTGGGAGAGTGTATGTGTCCAGGAATTTATCCATTGCTTCTAGTTTTTCTAGTTTATTTGCAGAGTGGTGTTTATAGTATTCTCTGATGGTAGTTTATATTTCTGTGGGATTAGTGATGATATCCCCTTTATCATTCTTTATTGTGTCTATTTAATTCTTTTCTCTTTTCTTCTTTATTAGTCTGGCTAGTGGTCTATGTATTTTATTAATCTTTTCAAAACAAAAACTGGCTCCTGGATTCACTGATTTTTTTGAAGGGTATTTTGTGCCTCTATCTCCTTCAGTTCTGCTCTGATCTTAGTTATTTCTTGTCTTCTGCTAGCTTTTGAATTTGTTTGCTTTTGCTTCTCCAGTTCTTTCAATTGTGATGTTAGGAGTTAGATTTTAGATCTTTCCCACTTTCTTCTGTGGGCATTACAATGCTATAAATTTCCCTCTAAATACTGATTTAGCTCTTGGTCCATAGCAGAGTTCAAGTCCTGAATATCCTTGTTGATTTTCTGTCTCATTGATCTGTCTGATAATGACAGTAGGGTGTTAAAGTCTCCCACTATTATTGTTTTGGAGTCAAAGTCTCTTTGTACTTGTTTTATGTTAAAGTCTCCCACTATTATTGTTTGGAAGTCAAAGCCTCTAAGTACTTTGTGAATCTGGGTGCTCTTGTATTGGGTGAATATATATATTTAGGATAGTTAGCTTTTCTGGCTGCACTGATCCCTTTACCATTATGTAATGCCCTTCTTTGTCTTTTTAGATCTTTGTTGGTTTAAAGTCTGTTTTGTCAGAGACTAGGATTGTAGCCTCTACTTTTTTTTTTTTTTTTGCTTTCCATTTGCTTGGTAAATATTCCTCCATCCCTGTATTTTGACCCTATCTGTCTTTGCACGTGATATGGGTCTCCTGAATACAGCACACCAATGGGAATTAACTATCCAATTTGCCATTCTGTTTCTTTTAATTGGAGCATTTAGCCCATTTACATTTAAGGTTAGTATTGTTATGTGTGAATTTGATCCTGTCATGATGCTAGCTGGTTATTTTGCACATTAGTTGATACAGTTTCTTCATAGTGTCAATGCCCTTTACTTTTTGGTATGTTTTTTCAGTGGCTGGTACCCATTTTTCCTTTCCATATTTAGTGCTTCTTCAGGAGCTCTTGTAAGGCAGGCCTGGTGTTGACAAAATATTTCAACATTTGCTTGTCTGTAAAGGATTTTATTTCTCCTTCACATAGGAAGTTTAGTTTGGCTGGATAAGAAATTCTGGATTGAAGGGGGAGGATCCAAGATGGCCGAATAAGAATAGCTCCGGAGTTCAGTTCCCAGCAAGAACAATGCAGAGGGTGAGTGCCCACTGCATCTCCAAACAAATTTCACTGCCCACAGACCAGGAGATTCACAGGCCAAAAAGCACCTTGAGTTTTCAGCATGGCAGTTTCAGCTGGTGCCTGGTTGGTGCACAGAAACTCACACAAATCTGAGCAGACATTTCAACTGGCACCTGGAATGTCTGGGAGACAGAGCCACCCATTCAACTGAAAGGGAGGGGACAGAAACAGGGAGCTAGGTGATCTGGCTTGGCGGGTACCACCCCATAAAACAAGCAATCTGAAATGCTCTGGATTGAGAGTTTTGCAACAAAAGCAGCTGGACCCAGGACAGTCCAGCTCATGGTGAGGGCAGGGAAGGGCAACCACCACTACCAAGGCAGCCTGCCACTACTGAGGCAGTTCACACAGCAGCTGGGCAGAGCCTGTGGCAGCTCTGCAACACCTCTGCTGACAGACTGTAACTAGACTACTCGGTGAGGGGCAGGACATTTATGAAAAAAGGCAGCAGGATGACAGGAACTTATAAATAAAGCTGACTTTCCTAGGACAGAGCACCTGGGGAAAGAGGCAGTTATGTGTTCTGCTGCAGCAGACTTAAAAGTACCTGCCCAGCAGCTCTACATGGAACAATGGAGCTCCCAGCATAGCACTTGAGCTCCTATAAGGGACAGACTGTCTTCTCAAGCAGTTACCCGACCCCTGTATACCAAAAGAGGCACCTCATAAAGGAGAGCTTAGGCTGACATCTGGCAGGTACCCTTCTGGGACGAAGATAACGGAAGAAGAAACTGGCAGCAACCCTTACTGTTCTGCAGCCCCCGTGGGTGATCCCCAGGCAAGCAGGGTCTGGAGTGCACTTCCAGCAGTCCTGCAGCAGAGGGGCCTGACTGTTAGAAGGAAAAGTAAGAAACAGAAAGAAACAACTTCATCATCAATGAAAAGGACATCCACTCAGAGACCCCATCCAAAAGTCACCAGCTACAAAGACCACAGGTAGATAGAGCCATCAAGATGGGAAGAAACCAGCTCAAAAAGGATAGAAACACCAAAACTTAGAATGCCTCTCCTCCTCCAAAGGATCACAATTCCTCACCAGCTAGAGATCAGAGATGGATGGAAAATGAATCTGATGAATTGACAGAAACAGGCTTCAGAAGGTGGGTAATAACAAACTTCTCAGAGCTAAAAGAACATGTGCTTACCCAATGCAAAGGAACTAAGAACCTAGAAAAAAGGTTAGATGAGATGCTAATTAGAATAAACAGCTTAGAGGAGAATATAAATGACTTGATGGAGTTGAAAAACATAGCACGAGAACTTCATGAAGAATATACAAGTTTCAATAGCAGAATCAACCAAGCAGAAGAAAGGATATCAGAGATTGAAGATCAACTCAATGAAATAAAATGAGAAGGCAAGAATAGAGAAAAAAGAGTGAAAAGAAATGAACAAAGCCTCCAAGAAATATGGGATTATGTGAAAAGACCTAATCTACGTTTGATAGATGTAACTGAATGTGACAGAGAGAATGAATCCAAGCTGGAAAACACTCTTCAGGATATTATCCAGGAGAACTTCCCCAACCTAGCAAGGCAGGCCATTATTCAAGTTTAGGAAATGCAGAGAACACCACAAAGATATTCCTCGAGAACCACCCCCAGGTACATAATCGTCAGATTCACCAGAGTTGAAATGAAGGAAAAAAATGCTAAGGTCAGCCAGAGAAAAAGTTTTTTTTTTTTTTTTTTGTTGTTGTTGAGTTTCTGCCAGGTTTTGGTATCAGGATGATGTTCATCTCATAAAATGATGTAAGAAGGATTCCCTCTTTTTCTATTGTTTGGAATAGTTTCAGAAGGAATGGCACCAGCTCCTCTTTGTATGTCTGGTAGAATTCAGCTGTGAACCCGTCTGGACCTGGACATTTTTTGATTAGTAGTCTATGAATTGCTGCCTCGACTTCAGCCCTTGTTATTGGTCTGTTCAAGATTTCATCTTCTTCTCTTGGTTTCATTCTTCCCATCACTTTCAGGTACACCAATCAAAGGTAGGTTTGGTCTTTTTACATAGTCCTATATTTCTTGGAGGCTTTGTTTATTCCTTTTTATTCTTTTTTCTCTAATCTTGTCTTCACACTTTATTTTATTAAGTTGATTTTCAATCTGTGATATTATTTCTTCACTTGATCGATTCAGCTATTGATACTTGTTTGTGCTTTATGAAGTTCTCTTGCTGTGCTTTTCAGCTCCATCAGGTCATTTATGTTAATCTCTAAACTGGTTGTTCTAGTTAGCATTTTCTGTAATCTTTAGGAAGGTTCTTGGCTTCCTTTCACTGGGTTAGAACATGTTCCTTTAGCTTGGAGGAGGTTGTTATTACCCATATTCTGAAGCCTATTTCTGTCAATTCATCAAACTCATTCTCCATCCAGTTTTGTTCCCTTGCTGGTGAGGAGTTGTTGTGATTTTTTGGAGGGGAAGAGGCATTCTGGTTTTTGGAACTTCAGCATTTTCGTGCTGGTTTTTCCTCATCTTCATGGATTTATCTACCTTTGATCTTTGTTGCTGATGACCTTAGGATGGGGTTTTTGCATGGATGTCCTTTTTGTTGATGTTGATGTTATTGCTTTCTATTTGTTAGCATTCCTTCTAATAGTCAGGTCCATCTGCTGCAGATCTAGAAATAGGAAGATACCACAATAGGAACACTTTCTATCGTGATAAACTATTATATATGTCAGATATAATGAAGGTGAAATAATATCTATCAAAAGTAGAATATGCAGAGTAAAAGCACAATTTGGGGTGATTTAATCTCTATTTCATTGTCATAAAAGTATTCATTTATTGACTACCTATGATATTTCAGGAACTAGCTATACTAATTCCAAGTGTAATCAAGGCAGCCAAAGTCACTTTGAAGTTGACAAGGAAGCTCTGACACTTAAGAGAAAGATACAGCCATGAAAGGGATGAACTTATTTAGAAATTATTAGTGCTAGGAGAAGGGGTCTGGGGCAGATACTTAAAGATCCCTGCATATAAATTCCTGCTACCAGAAGAAGACAAGTCTATAAAGAGGCTGAGCATTCCCTTCCAAAATAAGCCAGAGAACCTTTGAAAAATGGTAGACTTCAAGGCAAGGGATGATAAAAGATGGGCTTGAAGTATCTGTGTTACCAGAAAGAAGTATTAAAAAACTGATGTGGAAACTTCACAAGGACACAGGAAACATTGTGAAGGGAATATTCGTAACTCATTAAATACAACTAGACTTCATGAGTTTCTATTGGTAATAACAGATAAACAGATAGATAGGAAGAGAAGAGAAATTTTTTCCTTGAAGTGAAATTCTGAGTAATAAATATAGAAAGAATGATGAAGTTTGAAATCACATTTGCAACATCATTGTAAAAATAGATAAAGGAAAGAAATTAATGGTAAATCTAGGGTGGGCAGGAGGTTAAACATGGTTAAGAATACTTACATAATATTAAGGATCACACAGATTACTTATTACAGTTGAATTTTATTATTCACAGATTCTATACTTGTAAATTCACCTATTTGTTAAAAGGTATTTGTAATCGGGCGTGGTGACACTTATAATCCCAGTACTCTAGGAGGCTGATGCGGGCGGATCATTTGAGGTTGATTTCGTGCCCAGTCTGGCCAACATAGTGAAACCCTGTCTCTAACTGAAAATAGAAAAAAAAAAAAAAAAAAAGAGCCAGGCATGGTGGCATGTACCTGTAATCCTGGCTACTTGGGAGGCTGAGGCATGAGAATTGCTTGAACCCAGGAGGCAGAGGTTACAGTGAACTGAGATCTTGCCACTGAACTTCAGCCTGGGTGACAGAGTGAGACTCTGTATTAAAAAAAAAAAAAAAGTTATTTGTAAACAATATTCATGGCTGTTGAAATTTCTTATGAATATGCTAAAGCAGTGAAAAATTTGAATTGCCTGATGCACATGTTTTCATTTGAGGGAGAACGAGATGGTTTTCTCTCTTATTTCAACTCTCCTTACTGTAAACAAGCACTCATATATTTAGTGTCCATTTTTTTGCATTTTTCTGCCTTTTTGGGTTATTTTGCTGTTTAAAATGTCCCAAAATGTAGTGATGAAGTCTCTTTGTTGTGTTCCTAAGTGTGAGAAGATTGTGATGTGCCTTATGGTCAAAATACATGTGTTAGATAAACTTTCAGGCATGAGTTACAAAGCTATTGGTTGTGAGTTTAATGTTAATTAGTAGAGTATATTAAATAAGGTATCTTTAAACAAACTGACAGAAGAGCAGAAGATCAAACACCGCATGTTCTCACTCATAGGCGGGTGTTGAACAATGAGAACACATGGACACAGGGAGGGGAGCACTACACACTGGGGTCAGTTGGGGGGAAATAGGAGAGGGACGGTGGGGGGTGGGAACTGGGGAGAGATAGCAAGGGGAGAAATGCCAGATGTAGGTGATGGGGAGGAAGGCAGCAAATCACACTGCCACGTGTGTTCCTATGCAACAATTTTGCATGTTCTTCACATGTACCCCAAAACCTAAAATGCAATAAAATAAATAAATGGGGAAAAAGAAACACGTACAGAACAAAGTTATATATTGATTGGCTGATGGAAATGTTGTGATTAGAGACTTGCAATAACCTGACCTCTATTTCCTTTGAGAGTAATGCTTTAGTATTTGCTAGTTCAGTATTCACAGCAACTACATAGAACATAACTACCATGAAAAATGACACTTGAGTGTAATTATAAAAGGATAAATAATAAATACACACTGGAGAAATTGAACACGGCTTTAACTAAGTGACCTAAATTAATATCACTAATAAGGGGCAAATGAACATCATGGTCCACCAGATTTGATACCCTGAAAAGCATATAACCTTCTTTATGTAGTATTCCAGCCCAAAATATTTAAAAGTTGAATTTAATATTGAGGAAATACCAGAGAACCCAAATTAAAGGACATTATATGCTAGGTGCAGTGGCTTGTGCCTGTTATCTCAGCAATTTGGGAGGCTGAGGCAGGAGGATTCCAGGTCAGGAGTTTGAGATCAGCATGGTCAACATGGTGAAGCCCTGTCTCTACTAAAATACCAAAATTAGCTGGGTGTGATGGCAGGTACCTATAATCCCAGCTACTCAGGAGGCTGAGGCAAGAGAATCCTTTAAACCCAGGAGGCAGAGGTTGCAGTGAGCTAAGATGGCACCATTGTACTCCAGCCTGGGCAACAGGATGAGATCCCATTACAAAAAAAAAAAAAAAAAAAAAAAAAAGACGTTATGTAAAACACTTGTCTCGTTCTTTAAAAATGTCAATGGAATGTAAAACAAAGAAAGACTGAGGAACTGGTCCAGATTAATAAACTAAAAGAGATGTACAACCAAATGTATTAGTCAATATTATACCAGGAGACCCTTTCCCAGAAAAAAAAAATATGCTATAAAAGATATTAGGGAAATGTACTTTATTAGATTGTAATCTAATATAAATATTATCATGTATTGATAATTGTACTGTGAATATGGAAGAGAATATTCTTAAGAAATACATATTGAAGTGTCATGGGGTAAAGAGGAAAAATGTACATAGCCTAGGCTCAAAAGATTCAGAAAAAAGTTAGCAAATCTGTATCTACTTCTATAGCTCTATCTACCTGTCTCATTTATCTGTCTGTTGGTCTACCTGGAAAGAGAGAAAAAGAGAGAGAAATGTGCATGCAAAATGAGCAAAATATAACAAATAGGTGAATCTGAGTAAAGAGATATATTTGTATTATGCTTGCAACTTTTTGTGCTTGGAATTATTTCAAAATGTAAATTTTTTAAAAAAGAAGTAGGAGGAGGAAGTTCAGGAGGATGTGCAATCAAAAGAGGCCAGAGAAGTTGTCAGCCATGTCTAATGCTACAGGGGTAAGTAAGGTTTTGGATTTAGATTAGACTTAGCAACAAGTTACTGGTGATGCCAGTTTTAATGGCTTTGTCAAGACAGAAGCCTGATTGTCATTGGTGTGAAGGAAGTGGTGTGTGGAAATATAGATACCAAATTCTGTAATTTTACTTGAAGGAAAGGAAAGAAATACAATAAATAATGAAATAAGAAAGGGACTTGTTCTTCTATTTTTGTTTTGTTTTGTTTTTTGTTTTTTGAGACGTAGTCTCACTCTGTTGCTCAGGCTGGAGTGCAGTGGCTTAGTCTTGGCCCATTGCAACCTTAACTCCCACCAGGTTCAAGCAATTCTCCTGCCTTAGGCTCCCAGGTAGCTGGGACTACAGGAGTGTGCCACTGCACTTGGCTAATTTTTGTATTTTTAGTAGATACATGTTTTCACCATGTTGGCCAAGTTGGTCTTGAACTCCTGGCCTCAGATGTTCCACCCACCTCAGCCTCCCAAAGTGTTGGAATCACAGGTGTGAGCCATTGCACCCAGCCTATTTGTTTTTAAATTGGAGAGATATGAGCACTCACAAGCTGATAGGGACCCATCTTTGCTGAAAGAGAGAAGGAAGAGTTGCAGACAAATGGCAAGGAAGTAATGACTGAGAGAGGAAGAGGTCAGATAGAAAGGAGAGAAGGAATAGAAAGCACAGGTAAGATAAAGAGGGAAATTTTGAATTCAACTTATTTAACTGGAAAATAGATCTTTTAAAAAATACTGAAATGGTATTATTGACATTTTTGGATTTTCTTAAGAAAAGTTTTTCAATTTAATCAGGTTTGTTCTTGCTGGAATAGACACTTACTCCGGATATGGTTTGCCTATCCTGGATGCAATGGTCTTCTGCGAAGACCACCAACTGTGGACTCACAGAACGCCTTATCCACCATCATGGCATTCCACTCAGCATTGCCTCTGACCAAGACATTCACTTTATTGCTAAAGAAGTGCAGCAGTGGGCTCGTGCTCATGGAATTCACTGGTCTTACCATGTTCCCCATAATCCTGAAGAAGCTGGATTGACAGAATGGTGGAATGGCCTTTTGAAATCACAATTACAATGCCAACTAGGTGACAATACATTGCAGGTCTGGGGCAAAGTTCACCACAAGGTCCTGCATGCTCTGATCAGTGACCAACATATGGTACTGTTTTTCCCATAGCAAGGATCACGGGTCCAGGAATCAAGGGGTGGAGGTGGAAGTGGCACCACTCATCATCACCCCTAGTGCTACACTAGCAAAATTTTGGTTCCTGTTCCCACGACGTTGTGTTCTGCTGGCCTAGAGGTCTTAGTTCCAGTGGGAAGAACGCTGCCACCAGGAGACATAATGATCCCATTAAACTGGAAGTTAAGATTGCCACCTGGACACTTTGGGCTCCTCCTACCTTTAAGTCAACAGGCTACGAAAGGAGGTACAGTGTTGGCTGGAGTGATTGCCCAGACTATCAAGATGAAATCGGTCTACTACTCCACAATGGAGGTAAGGGAGAGTGTGAATAGAATACAGGAGATCCATTAGGGCTTCTCTTAGTATTATGGTGTCCCGTGATTAAGGTCAATGGGAAACTACAACAGCCCAATCCAGTCAAAACTGCAAATGACCCAGACTCTTTAGAAATGAGAGTTTGCGTCACTCCACCAGGGAAAAAACAAATGAACGAACAACAAAAAAAAAAACATGACCTGCTGAGGTGTTTGCTGAAGGCAAAGGGAATACAGAATGGATAGTAGAAGAAGGTAGTCATCAACACCAGCTACAACCACTTAACCAGACGCAGGCAGGAAGACTGTAATTGTCATGAGTACTTTCTCCTTTTGTTGAAAACATGTTTGTGCATGTATACACTTGTACTAAGAAAATATCTTTATTTTGTTTCCTTTTTATCATGTGACATAAAATTTATTGACAATATCAGCATTTAAATATTGTTAACTTTACTTAATAGTATTTGGATTGGGGATTGTTGCATTTCTGGTTGTATGAAGAATAGTTGCATTATGTTAGCTATAATTATGACCTCATCATTGTCTTTATCTGAAGATTACAGATAATCTCAGGAGTTGTGTATGGGTTCCGGTTGACAAGGGGTGGACTTGTGATTGTTAATACTGTATGTCAACTTGATTAGATTGAGGGATACAAAGTATTAATCCTGAATGTGTCTGTGTGGGCGTTGCCAAAAGAGATTAACATTTGAGTCAGTGGGCTGGGAAAGGCAGATCCACCTTTAATCCAGTGGGCACAATCTAATCAGCTTCCAGTGAATATAAAACAGGCAGAAAAATGTGAAAAAGAGAGATGGGCCTAGCTTTCCAGCCCACTAGGAGAATCCTTCCCTTGCCAAATACATAGTCATATGTTTTCAACATCCGTTCCTTCTCCAATACATCTCCTGAGCAAGTGTCCTTTCTCCTAACTTTGGCCCTCAGTTTGGGAGGGATAACTGCCTACATTTCTCTAGTTCCAGGCCTTCATTTCAAATGGTTTTCAGGAGTTCTACATTTGGATGGCTCACCCTTAAATCCACAATCCTCTCCCCTAAATCTGCTTTTTTACATTTTTTTATACCTAACTGAGGTGAAAGATAACGTGGCATATTTTAAAATATTTTGATAGTCACGGTTTGTTTCCCATGAATGAGAAACTGCATAATTCAGTCTTCTGCTCTTCCAGGAGGCTGAGGCAAGCAGTCATAAGTCCCAAAGAGAAGAAAAATATCACATTCAATTTATTTTTTGGCTATATAACTAAGTAAAGAAGTAGTGACTTAACAATTATGGAGTAGCCAAAAAAATAAAACAACACTATTATAATTAAAATTCAGCCACATAAAACACTATTGTAAAGTAGTTAAAATTCAACCATATAATGAAAATATTCAACTTTGGTGCTTTTGTTTGAACTTGAGCTGAAATCAAACAAACACAAATGTCCTGGCTGCATCTCACACTAGATTTTCCAGCCGCAGCACCATAATAACCCCCAAGTAATATTTTCCAAAGTTTAAAGGGATAATGGGATGTGACTACTAAAAAATAAGACAATCTGAAAAATAAGGTAAAATGGAGTTTAATATTGTTGTTTGTGTGAGAATAGGAAGAAGTGGTAGAGAAAAACAGGAAAAAGTGAGGGAGACAGGGACAAGCATTTCTCTAGGAAAAATGGAAATTCTGCATCTTTTTTTTTGTGGTATTGTGTACCAGAATGTTAGGTGATTATTAACGCTCTGTATATTCTTTGAATTTTTGGAACTAAAGCCATGTGACTTTGTCCCACAGCTTCTTTGCATGCCATGTTTATTATCTTCTTTTGACATACGTTCATGCTAACCTGCTTGGGCCAATAAATACACAGGCTTTTAGAATCTCAGAAACTATTGAATGTAAATGGACCAGATCATTTTAGCATTAAATTTGAATAATGTGTGTTTTCAGAAGAAGCACTATTTCAAGTTTTTTACTGTAAGCCTATTTGGATAGATAGGTCTAAGAAAAATTGCTATGATTTTGTTGTTATTTCTCCAAGATTGTTAAACACATATGGATAATATTCATCTTGATCTTCCAAAGCTGTGGCACTGCTTCTTATCATCTTTTCATGATCTGTGACCACTAACATTTGTGAAATCACTTCAAAAAGACATTAACTGTAGGGGACAAAACAAATACGATTTAAAATATCTTAACAGATCCACCAAAACAAAACAAAAAAAATCCCATTCACTCATGGAAAACTAATAATGGCCCTTTGAAAGTTATGCTCATTTGGCTATGGAAATTTTAGAAATACATTATTGCTTGGGTCATTTTAAAAAGCATGATTTAAAAAAATATGGCATGAGTTGTAATTCTAATTAAAAACCGAGAAAGCCCTTAGGTGGGAGTCACAGTAAGCTGCCCTGAGTTTTTCCCAAGCCTAACAAAAGAGAGAAGGACTTGCCACTGCTTGTGCCTGCCAACCGTGTATTGTTAAAGGAATCAAAATAAAGAGGCAAAGAGGTCAAGGGTCAGGAGCTCATATTTCCACTCTACATGACCCCGTCTCGGGGCTGGGGTGCTCTTGTCATCTGTTTCTGAAGGTCTCTCAACATAAGACTTTCCTCTACTCCTTTCAGGAGACTCCCATGTAGACTACACTGGTGATTAATGAAAAGGGCTCACGGGAGACCTTCTTAAAATGCTTTGGACAAAAGATCCACAGCACGAAGGCTTCAGAAGAATACCTGCAGACAGTACTGCCTTGAGAATGTAGTGGAAATAGCTATGTTTTCTACCAATTCCACCTTTTTATGACATATCAAATAACTTGATTAATGGTATGCCACTTTCTATTTTTGTTGCAAGCTGTCACCAGAATACTTACTTAAACTTTCACACTCTTTGAGTTGTAGAACAGCTGGTTGATTTTTTAAACGTTATTTTCATTATTTCAAAGTAGAATAAGGTGACTGTCGGATTGAACCCTGAAATTTCATTTAGTTCACAAATAGTGTCAAATTACAATCATGTTTCTAGCAAATAAAATTTAGATGTATAAAATAATTTTTATCAAAATTTGACGAACAAGAGCATAAATTATTAATATTTTCCTTGTGACATGGCAGATATAGGAATAAAAAGCATGCAAAAATATACCTCTATAAAATCTAGAGTTTGCAATCATTACATTTTCATTGGCTGCTTTGCTAGAGATTTCTCAAGAGATTATTAAACATATTAATTAAAGTCTAAAAGTGATTTTAAAAGATTTTTTTCCTCAACACTTATATCTCAGTGAAATTAAACATGCTGCGGCTGTTATATTTTTCAGTGGTTTAGGACAGTGAAATAAGACATAGGCTCTAGCTCTAAGAGCTATCAGGGGTCCAATTTCTGGAAACCCTAATGTCTAATGCCTACCCTACAACTGTACTGATTAGGACGGTGGCTCGCCAATTCCACACTGTTTGAGCTAATGAGCCTGCAGAAAACTAGGAATTATCAGTTAAAGCTGCTGTTAAGCTACTCCCGTCGCAGTATATCAGCTACATGACTTTTCTTACTATCCTACAATTCAAGATAGCATCTCTCAAAATAGTTGGCTTCTAGTCAACATAGAATTTTGTGGTGGAGGAAGAAAGGAAAGGAAAAGAAGCCACATTTGCCTGTAACTGAGTTACAATGTCCCAACTTCAAAATAATAAGTTAAATAGTGTGTTCTATCAAATACCATCCTTTACTCTGTCTACATGGAATTTTCTAGAAATATACCTTAACAAATACATCCTTGCCTCTTACTTTCTGTGCTTACCAGCTTTTGAAAGCAAAAGGAGTTCTGACTTTTCTAACCACTGAAGTGCAAACCAAAACTATTAGACTATGAGACAATTCTGACCAAACTGAAGAGAGTAAGAAGAATAAAAAAGAAAACTTCTTTTTAAAATTAAATTTACCCAAATAACTAGGAACAAAGCAGTTTCCCCATTTTAGCAAAGCATTTAACTAACATCTAAAATAATTATTGCTACATAGAATTAGTGTATGTATTTTGGGGAGTACAACAACATTTTCCAGATAAAATGAATTGTAATCACAGATTAGCCTTAGTTTTACAGAGATGTGGTGTGAAGTTCGGATTGCAGAAAAACTCATGTGAAGATGAGGGTTAACACACGCGTATATACAAGTAAAGGAAAATAAATGAAAGAAAAATTTCCAAACTGTCTAGAAGACTTCTTTAATTATTTCTAGGGATCATTAGTCAAATTCAAATTTACAACTCACATTCTCCCTTTTCTCTGAAATGGTTCTTTGATTGCATCCAGCTAAACACATCTGGCCTCTCTTCCACCTATTCCATTTCTTCCTTCTTCCTTCCTTCCCACCTGCATCTCTTCCTCTCTTTTCTTCCTATTGTAGAATGATTGAGTGTGGTATGATGTGTAAGAACCTGCATGCTGAAGCCAGATTTCCCACTTTTGGATCTGAAACTTGACTCTCTTATATCAGCTGTTTGAATTCAGACAAGTTACTTAATCTCTCTATGCTTCATTTCTTCATATGTAAAATGGAGAACATAATAGTATCTACACTACAGGATTGATAAGAGAGTTTTTAATTTGTGCACTAAAAACAGTTCATAGAACATAGTAAAAATATATTATTAGTAGAGACATACATGCAAGTGTTTGCCATGCAAGTTCCTTGAAGGCAGAGACCAGGTTTTCTTTTTCCTTTAAAAAAATTTTTCTGAATAATCATGCTCAGTATTCAGAAATATTAGGCCTTAAGTGAATACTGAATGAAAGATAAAAGTGAATATACAGCTCTGGTTAGAAGTTTCGTCATTTGACAACCTGTGTTAATTGGTCAGAATTTTTCTGTGCTTCTTTTTTTTTTTGGCTTTAGTTTCTTCATGTCTTCCACCTAGAACAAGCTCAGCAGTCTGTCTGCAGCCAAAATCTGAAGCTGGGACACAACTTTTGAATTGATAGGTCCTTCCCCAGAGAAGAGAAGAATAAGGAGACATTCACATCAGCAATATATGTCCCAGTACATTTCAGTATGAATTGCAATATGAAAAACTATATGTGTTCAAGATCTTAGAACTGGTTCCATGTGAAAAGCCTGTTACTTTAAAACTTTAAATTTGGAAAGTAAATCATTTGTTTCATAAGGAGAGAGAAGATGCTAAAGATTTGCAGGGAGAGAGGACTAACTGCTTTTCACCTCTAGAGATGATCTCTAATTATGCCAGGGCAACAATTCTACAAATGTGTTTAAATTTTAATATAACTATACTATCAGACATAGACATTCTTTGGCAGGTGCCTCTGTTGGCCGTCACTCGCACTGCCTTTATCAGTGAATGCTGTCATATTTATGTGTTAAAATCACCACCTTGACAGAATCAGATAAGCACCTGTAAAGACTTTTAAAAGAAATTTGCTTCCCCTATCTACAAACTGTCAACAGCTTTGCTTTTAAACGCCCTGGCTTTGCACAATATAGGTTATTAGTTTGAAGATTTGAACTAATGAGTTGTTCAAAAATGTGGGGGTAGAGAACTAGATGCCAGTAACTAAAGTGAAAAAAAAATCAACCATTGTTTTCTGCCCAAGGGAGGGCTGTCACCAGCTTGTCATAGGATTTAATAAATTAATATGTTCCTAAAGATTGTCTTATTTAAAATGTTGACCCAGCAAAATTCCTAATTTTATGTATTAATGACAACGGATACCAATAATTAAGGAAGACCATGTTAATTATTTGACCAGCTACTTGGTTATGTGAGGTATGAACAAAATACCCTTCAGGAACTCCAGATTGACTTTCTGCTTTGTAAAGAGTAGCCCTTATTTACTTGTTAGCCTTAAGTCATAAACATTGCTGTACGATGCTATATAAAGAAGCTTCCCACTTAGGAAACCCAAGGTAAAATCATCTAGCATTTTGGCATTCTCATGAAGAATTGGTGCCTAGGGGAGGCAAAACAGAACATTAGTGAGGATTAATCGAATTTTTTAGTAAGTCTTCTTTTTTTTCTCTTCTGTCTGTCCCAGCTTTCACGTATTAACCTTCAAATTATTTTAGCATGCTTTTTTTTTTTTGGTGCTGAATTATTAAAAGTGGTATATTTTTCAGTATCTAGCTAGTAGATTGTTTATAATGGTTTTACTTTTTATTCCCCAGAAGCCACATCTTATTTAAATTTCTACATTTTAGTATTTCTGTGGTTCAGATTGCAAGCAGATGACCGATGATATAATTCTAAATTTGTATTTTCTATAGGCACATTGGTTTAGTAGCTTTGCTAACCATGTCAGAGGGCTCTTAAACCATTCTCAAACATGTCTTGGAGTTGTTAAGAGATAAATTAAGAAACTTAGAAAGATTTCTGTCACTCACAATCTATGTGATGTTTTGTGAGTCACTTGGCCTCTGGGCTTTCATGGCTGCATCTAAAAATCCATCAACTTGAACCAAATGATTTTGCCAGTTGTTTCCACATTGGAGTCATGTTAAACACTGTTGATGGACAGGAAATTTAAGGTCCTAGCTCTTGTGGTTTTACTGGAAGTCCAAAATTGAAGTAGAAGGAAAGAAGGGCTTGAGAATGAAGCCCTCGGTAAGACATAAGCAATTTGCCTAAAGGGCATCAGGTAGAAAATAAATCCTGTAAGCCACAGTCTCCAATGGAGTTATATCTCCAACAATAAGTCTGTTTTTAAAACTGAAATC
Source organism: Sapajus apella (assembly GCF_009761245.1). Lineage (NCBI taxonomy): Eukaryota > Metazoa > Chordata > Mammalia > Primates > Cebidae > Sapajus > Sapajus apella. The sequence goes on along the minus strand of NW_022436944.1, from coordinate 20,197,979 downwards.
TGTAGCCTCAAGCACTTCAATGCAATAAGAATGCACACAAAGTGGCCATAACATGGACTGAATACACATGCTTCTGGAATGTTTTATTTATTTATTTATTTTTAGACAGAGTCTTGCTCTGTCGCCAGACTGGAGTGCAGTGGTGCGATCGCGGTTCACTGAAACCTCCACCTCCTGGGTTCCAGCGATTGTTCTGCCTCAGACTCCTGAATAACTGGGACCACAGACACGTGCCACCATGCCTGGCAAATTCTTGTATTTTTAGTAGAGACAGGATTTCACCATATTGGTCAGGCTGGTCTAAAACTCCTGGCCTCGTGGTCTGTCCACCTCGTCCTCCCAGAGTGCTGGAATTACAGATGTGAGCCACTGCACCCAGCCTCTGGAATCATTTTTAAGGATTAGGAAGGTTGAAATACTTATCATAACCTGTACTTTTATTAAAATAAAAATATATTTATTTCTTGCTCGTTAATATGGTCATATTCGGAAGGTACTTTCTTTGGTTACAAATTGCTTACAAAACCAGCAATCTTACAAAATAATAATAAAAAAGTCTATCTATCTAAATATGTCATTGATTACCCTTAATTAACAATTCTATCAGCTATGTCACTATTTTCTCTCCCACCAATAACACTAGTGAAATCTTTTTCCTAACTTAATTCAACCAGGTCACCCAATGCAATTGTCTGATTCCCAAGTCTTTCAGTTAGCTGCAGAACTAAAGTTATTGGTTAAGTCAAAACTATTATACACATAAGTTGTCACAAATAACAATTCATTGAGAAGGATGTGGGTCATAAACGTAAAGAATATAATTCGAAAGACAGTTTTGAACATATGTTGCTTCATTTCTGTTCAAATAGTCTGGATAGCCTGTTAAGATGCTCCAACTTCCTGTAATAGAGAGTGAAATGAACATTTTTCTTAAAAATGTGTCCCTCTTGGTTATTTAATGTAGCAGAACAATAGAAAAATAAAAAAGCAGCAGAATATCTGATAATTTTTTATTGAGGAAACAGGGAAGTTAGGATGAAATGTAGTACTCTTCAAGTTAACAGGAAAATACACTTACAGCTTTCAGGTCCACCTAAAGATCCTCTACCATTTATCAAAAAATCTCTTCAATTTTCAAAAGCCCTCTAAAGACCTCCTGGGACTACAAACAAAGGCCATATTGTTTCCTTTGCTGACGCTTGTTAAGTGGCTCATGAATAATACTAAATGCGTCCTCTCCATAAATCTTCTAGATGTAGGACTACTGTTATCCAGCCACAAACTTCACTGACATTCATCATAAACTCAGAGATGGGAGATTTGCAACATGCATCCAAATAACTGCTTCCATTGTCCCATCAATGTGATTCTCTTGAACACCTGAAGTCAGAGAAAAGAGAGATTCTAGCACACTTATTATTTATTTATTTATTGGTGCAATGTGTTGAAAACACTTTTAATATTCTTTGGACTGTTCTTTCAGAACAATGATTTAAGGTTATGAGTTACTGGAACTTACATTTACAATAACATTTCATACAGAATAGCTGGAAAAAACAAAACCTGAGTGTTGTGTAGACTTATTTCAGAGATTCTGGGCTTTCAGTTTCTTAACCTTCCTCTTTTTTTTTTTTTTTCTCATGACAAAACTGCAAATAATGTTTTTAGATGCCTGCATAAGTTGGCAACAACTTGGAGGTGTTCCTTCTAATGTACAACCTATTTTGATGCTCTATTTGTGGCAAAAAGAAGAAATGGATAGCAAATAGGACCTAGTGGAACCCATTGATGTTTTCTGAAGAGGGAAAAGGGAAGTCTAAGGAAAAATTAAACATTTTAGAGTCCCTCTGTTGTTAGCCAAATTTAGAGGCATTTTCAGTGTCACTTGAAGAAAGCATTACATGCCTTTTTTTCTTTAAAGTATATTTATCACTTAAAACTGTGCAATGTCAACAGGGAAAGGATTTATTTAACATCTCACAATGGACTCTTGACTTTGAAAATAAGCAGCATAGGACACTTTCATAGGTCAAAGAAGTAAAAGACCATGTAAAATGTTCTCCATTCACTGTCCTGTGATTTAGGTCTACTAGGAAAATATTTTAATACCTGCAGTAATAATTCAGTTGCATCATTGTTCTTCCCAGGAACTATGGATAAAGTTATATTTTCTTTTCAGTTTGTTAATGCTTGCATAGAGAATGTAATTTAAGGATGCCCCAGTCTTAGTACCTCTTTGGAGAGAATATAAATCAAGCTATGGCTATTTATTTAGACAGGTGCATATCAGGCTTTAGTTATAAATATGAATATAAATTTTGTTTAATTCTTTTAGAAGTAGGACAATATAGCTGGTGTGCTTGCAAATGTGCTATAGGCCAACTATAATATTTTGGAGTAAAACAAAGAAGAGTTCAAAATTTAGCATGTTCTTCTTCTAGTAACTCAAAATAACAGGGTATTTGTTGGTATAAATAAAAAATATTGGATTAACTAGGGGTTACCTTGTTGCTGCTGTTTTTAGATGTGGGGTTGGGAGAGTTGAGTGGAATTATTTAAGAACATATTTGAAAATGGGAACATTATTTTTATTACATTTACTTAATGAGACAACTTATGAAGGCTAAAATCTAATAGTGTTTAATTGAATAAATGGTTGTGTAGAGGAAAGTTCTTAATTCAACAGAAAATAATTCTTCAGCATTTTTCCTCATATTGACCAGGGGTACTTTAGTAGTAACTCAAATTACAAATCTTTAGGCTTAATATGTTTAGGAGATTGAACACTCTTGTGTTCAGTCAAACGTCAAATACTTTACAGAATCATAAATAAAAGAAGCATAATTATACTTTTCAGCCTACTCTCTTCCCCCCAGAAAAATTTTGTTCAGGGAAAGTTTTCTATGCTTATGCTCATAGGCAATGGAGGTCATATCTTGTATCATTGGCCAAGTATGTCAAACTTGACACGTAATGTCAGCTGCATTCCAAAAGAGAAGAATACTCTGTTGATACAGCTGTAGCAGGCTATGTTTGTCTTTGTACAGAGGCAATTATTTCTTTATCAAAAATAACCAAACTGGGAGGAATAATCTCCCCCAACAAAGATGAGGCATATCCAACACATATCTAAATATTAATAAGACACAAATTAATTATTTGCTTACTGTATTTTAAACAATATTCTGTATGAATGCATGTACATGCATTGTGTGTATGTATGTGTCTATCTGCATTATGACCTCCAGTAAGTTATTTGCCTGGACACAGCAACGATGTCATTAGAGCCCTGTGATAGGACAGTGTTAATTCTACTACTAGTAGATAATAATTGACATAGAAAGTTTTCCTTGCTCTACAATAGGAAATGGCAATTTTTTTTTTTTTTTGGTCAATGGCCAGATAGTTAATATCAGGCTTTTAGGCTTTGAGGCTTTGAGCATCTATTGAAACTCTAACTCTATTGTTGTAGCACAAGGGCAGTGACAGACATACGTAAAAGAATGAATAGGATTCTGTTCCAATAAAACTTTACTTATGGACACTATAACTTAAATTTCATGTAACCTTCACATGCCACAGAATATTATTATTCTTTCAATTGTTTTCAATCATTTGAAAATGTAAAATCCTTCTTACCTAATGGGCCTTACAAAACAGGTGCAGGGCTGGATTTGGCCAGTGGGTCATAGTTTGCCAAACTCTGTCCCAGAATAATGTTTGGACAGATATTTATTCCATAATTTGGTTCGCTATGTATGTTCATTTTGGTGTAACACTCTGTTTCTCTTAAAGAATCAGGTTAGGACATGTCTGGAAATGCGTTCATATAATTTTACATATACCATTGGAGTCTTTTCTTTTTCCTTGAAAAGTCAATAATAAGATTAGCTCAGCTTTCCTTTTTAGTTTTATTGAGGGAGATTAGTTTACTGAGATACTGATTTGTGTTTGCTGTCACTGCAGTAGATATTCCCCTACTCTGATCCCTTCATCTAAAGAAGACAGCCAACATTTCAACGTTTCAACATTGTAGGTTATTTTGACACGAAGTTATTAACAGCATCAGACAACATTTTTCCTAGTAAGATATTTGAGTTGGATTGTCTGGTGAAGGAGGATTCTAGGGTTAGAAAAACTAGAAATGGACTCATCAGATGGATCTCAGGAAGGATCCGTAGTTATTCAGGTAAACCACTGCAGGTTGTCTCTGAGTCAGCCCAGACAAGAGTACTCAAATCTGGGTAGCAGAAAGAGCAATGTTGTGATGGTCACCACTGTGGACTTGAACCCAGAATACTCTCACTTGTTCTTTAAAGCAGCAAGATGACCCCCATGCTATAATTCTGGCATGATTCTAAAAGAAAGTAAGAGCCTTTCAAGTATAATTATTACTGAATTTTCTTCCATACGTGCGCTGGAAAATATTTAACTGATTAAGAGAATAAAAAGTTATGTTTGTTTGATTCAAGTTTCATAGACAATTTTATAACAGCTACTAAGGGTTTGCATAATAAAATATTAATTATTATATGTTGAATAAATAAATATGTGCTGTATTTTGAGGTTTATTTTTTTTTGTAATAGTTTTATTTTTTCCTTCAGTAGAGTTGGTTTGCCAAAGTGGTTAAGAGTATGGGGTTAGAAGGAGGATATATCCATTCCTTACCAGTTCTGTGACCTTAATTACTTAGCTTCATTAAGCCTCAGTTTTCTCCAGTGGAAAATGAATATAATTTTACCTTCTCATAGAGTTTTGTGAATATTTAATCAGATAGTAAAGTTGAAAAGTTTGGTATAGTAGTAAGATGAAATAATACTCAACAAATATCAGTAATTATTATGAATTCAAATGTCATTAGTTTTTTATTAGTGCTGCGTTTGAAAAATATTAATGAACATAATAAAATACAGTATTATATTTGACTATCCTTCTCCACACCAACAGTATTTGTTTGCAGATAGTTACTTATAATAATAATAAACATTTTAACTGATTAATTCCTTTATCTTAGATTATACAACTATATTACTCTGTTGATTCATTAATTCTATATAATATATGTTGAATTCATATAGTAAAATAAGAATTTAGCTCATTTAAATCACTCTGCCACCTCTTCTCTTACTGATTTTGATATAGATATACATATAACTACTTGGTCTTTTTTCTATTTGTTACTTTTGTAACCTTAAGAACTTCTGTTACCGTTTATTGCTTGTTCAATCAATTATAGACCCTATCTCTTACTCTTCACTATGTGAACTCTTAGAAAGAGTTTCTCATCTGTTCTATAGCTATCACTTAATCTTCTGTTCTGTTTTTATTGTTCAATCTAGATCCTCCAAATTATAAAATATTTGATTTCTACTCCCCACCTTCACATATTTCAGGAACATGAACTTCATTGTGGTTTAAAAAAGCAATTGTCACAAGATGACTTTCTGATCCTGTATCCCTAGAACAAAGGATGTACAAATAATTATATACATTCATACATACACACATACATAGAGAAGACAAATGTATAAAAGTCAAATCTGTTGTATGTTAAAAAGAGCATCATGCAATTAAAGACTTTTTTCAAAGAATTTGAAATTTGTATTGATTTTTACAACACTATTTATAATAATTGCTTATGGCGTACTCTCTGAATTTAATTTTACTCTTTAATTACCAGAACTTTTACATTACAACTTATCATTCTTGAGTTGTTAATTTTTATACATCTATTTATTGTCTGGAATGGCATATCTGAATTCTCTTAGGAATAATAGATATGTATATCTTAAAATCTAACATGTTTAAATCTAGCAAATTTCTATTTTAAAGAAGAAAACTAATATGGTTTTAAGGAAGAAAAATTGAAATATATGACATATATGTATGATGGATAGATACATAAAATTATCGACCCCTTTTACTTAAAAGGCTTGGCAGACACTACTTTACTGTCTTGTGCCACTTACTATTTCTTTAAGTATATTTATATTGAAGGATAATGTAAATACAGAAAAATATGCAAATTATGAGCATATAACTTGATAAAATTTCACAAGCATTTTATATTTTACTATTTAAAAATGGAATTATACAATACTTATTCTTTTGTGTTTGTTTTAACTTAATAGCATATTTTTGAGATTATTCCATGTTGTTGTGGTAGCTATAGTTTATTTATTCATGTTACTGTGTGACATTCCATTGTATAAATGAAATGTATCACCATTTATGTAACCATTTTATTGTTAATGAGCATGAGCTGTTTATAGTTACAATGCTGCTTTGAACATTCTTGAACACCTTTGGTGTCCATATGCTAATATTTCTGTTGCATAATACACTAAAAAGTAGAAGTTCTGTGTCATAGGATATATGTGTTTTCAGCTCTAATAAATGCTGTGTAGTCATTTACCAATTTTTATTCCCATTAGCAGTGTATAGGAGTTCCAGTTCTTCCACAGGTGATCCGTACTTGGTATTGAGAGTCTTTTTAATTTTAACTATTTAGGTAGGCATGTGGTGGCATCTCACTGATCTTCGTTTAAAGTAAGCTTTATATTTTTGTTTTTCTGTTAGAGAAATATTTCTTTTTTTTAACCCAAATATTATTTCTTTCACAAGAGTATTCTATTCTGAAGAATATAGATCTTTTCTCTATTCTTACGTTTTACTTCTTGCTTGTTATTTTCTCATTGTTTTCCTCTTCCTCCTCCTTCTTCTTACTTAGAAACTAGGTATACACTTATTGTTTTATGTAAAAACTATGCTTAGATGAGTCTTTCTCAACCTATAAATGTTTATCAGAATCACTTGTGAAAAAAATTAAAAACACAGTTATCAAGGTACCATTGAATTCTCAATAAGTCAGAATTTTCAGGGATTTGCGGTCAGGTATGTGTACATTTCTCTTAAGTTGCACAGTTGATTATACATCTGTTTTTAAAACTTACATATTGCTTTTAATATGTAGGGTGAACTATTTGTATAGCTCAGTAAAGTTTTCTTTTATTACATCATAAATTATTTTATCTATTTCCATTTTTTTTCCCATTCTGGAATATCCATAATTTTAAGATTGGTCCTCCATTCTCTGCAAAATTTATGTCTTCTTCCTCAGTGTTCTAGTCTCTGTACTTTTTGTTTTAGCAATGTTAGTACACCAAATTCTCTACCTTTTAACAGGAAAATGATTATCCAAATAGGATTATTCTCTTATTATGAAGAGATAGTTAAAAATTTCCAATGCACCGTCAATATCAAATCATACCTGAGATTTCGTATGTTACTCTAGCTGCCATATAATCCTATATTTGATTGAAACTCTATGAGTGAAATCTGTAGTATCTAAAACCTTTTTACATAACAGGTTAAAGGTGCTATGATGATGTCTTATTTCTTAACCTAAGCTAATGTGTACAGAAATAACTGGGTTAAACTTTTCAGAGATTTTTGATGCCCCTTTATAAGGAATTCATCCTGTGGGAAGAAAGAGATCAAACACACAATGTTTTAGTCATTCCCTGACACAGAAGGCAGTGAAAAAATGAAGGTATTAAGCTTATAACAAATTTCTTTGTTGGCAATCCCAAATAGTTTCTTTATTTGTTTTATTCTGTTCCAACATGCACACCATTCACCACTAAAGCACTTGAGCCAGAACTGTAACAAATGGAGGTTGTAACTGAGAAGGTAAGACTTTGAGAGCACAAAACTCAAAACTCAAAGCATTCAAATTAGTGAAGTTCAAAAGGTGGACAGAGATACATATCACTTTGGAATGTAACACATCATTGTTTTAGAACAAGGAAGGTTACAGAATATATAATGTGGCCTTGCCAAATGCATGGCTTATTAGCAGCTTCCATGCATGTGGGAACCACTGCTCAAGGCTCTCAGTGGTGACACTCAGTGCCCATACCGTGGCTACTTTAGCCTTTGCAGAAACAGAGCTTTTGGCAATACATATTAGCAGTGTTGATGTAGACCTCAGTGAGCATCACCAACTTCTGCAGCAGCTTTGTTGCCTTCAGCATTCTTGGCAACAGATTATGAAACAGCATTTAAGTTTAGGCAAGAATGGATCACAAAACCAGCTGGGATATAGCAGATACCCCTTGGAGAACTCCACAAATAAGTCAATGGAGATTTTTAGGGGAGCTGAGAACTTCATTAAGAGGTAGAATGCATAGTCAGAGCTATAGATTACAGAGCTACAAAAACTTATTAAATGTAAAAAATTAAATTTTAAATTTTTATTTTTAATGTAATAAGTTAAATTATTATTATTTACATTTTTATTTTAAAACTTCTATTAATGTAATCAATATATTTGTAACCCCTGGCTAGTAGGGCCTCAAGAAACACAAATCATACTTTGTAAAGACACAATTTCTTCATATTTAGGATTACTCCTACCTAATATATACAGAGGATGTCATATTTACAACACTTTCTGTGTTAAGTTTTTTTCAGTTTGAAAAATGGATCTGTATTCCATTTTGGGGGTCTCCCCACTTCTGTGGACTAGGTCAAGCTGCATACATAGGAAGTTGTGTGTGACAACTGCAATGGATTCCAGTTTTATAATCACACAGACGGCTGACCACTTCATTAACATGTCTCAAATGTTTAAGATTAGATGATGCAGAACATTGATCAAAGCTGTTCCTTATATCACACGACACCATTACGTCAAAAATACCATGTACATCGGGATTTTTTATTTCATCATGAAACACAGCAAACTTTCAGAAATAAAGTAATGGTTTGCTATAAGTAAAAACTTATTAGCTGTGGCTGATATACAGAACTATTTTGTCACTGATGTTTTTAATGTAAAGTAATCTTTGTGTATTATATTTTTCATATGTGGTGGTTTTAAATGGAGTAAGGACATTAAAGATGAAATAAAGCACAAATATGTAATTCATGAGACTTTCTAGGAAAATAGTCATTAATAATTAATATGTCAGTTTTCAAGAAATAAACACAGTGCTAACCATATCTTATGAAAACAACCAAAAATATCCACAGTTCAGACTTCAGAGCATAATTCTGTGTATACCAGAGAAAGGCAGAGAAATGCTCCAGGAAGCCTGGGGACTGGTGGTCCATCAAGGTTTTTTCTGGTTTTGATGAAAATTAGTGTGATATGATGCACAGATGAAAGAGCAAATGGATTTTCTTGATGAAAGCAGTGAATTCTGAAATTATGCACAGCAGGTACAGATGGGGAATATACTGCACAGATTTCAAAAGATAGCTCACATAGTTTTAATGCTGAAACATTTACTTTATCCTTTCACCTCGTAGCCTCTTTGTGGGGAGAGGGAGAGCAAAAAGTGAGCATATTTGTCTAAACAAGGAGATCTTTTTTATAGAGAAAGGTACATGATGAAAAGACAATCATAAACATGCTGCTTACTCGTCATTTATTGACTCATTAAACAAATATTTACTGAGTCCCTACTATGTGCTAGGCACTTTGTCACAGAAGATTTCTAGCATTTTTCACTTCATTGAAATATAATTGTGTAATCAGTCATTTATAGGCAATATTGTGAAGCAATAAAATTTTCTATAGATCTTGCTATACCCTCATGAGAGTCTGCCTCTTCCATTTCCAGACTTATCATTCATTGATTCTTCCTGTTAGCATGTTGGTCTCTCCTATCACAGTTTTTTTAAAGTATCACTTATAAAGGTTTAAGTGGTCTGAATTGAATGCGAATGTAAAGCAATGAGACAAGTTTGATTTGAACATGTGTGCATGTGTGCTTGTATGTGTGTGTATAGAAAGGTATTTTAAAGTGAGATTTCTTCTTGGAGTCCTGCAAATTACACTATGTTGACACCATCTTCTTCACCCCCAAAATCAAATTTGTGGACATTTCCATGAAATTCTTGGGGACAGAAACCATTTATATCTACTTGGACTCTTCATGGAAGATTTTAAAGAAATCTTTTCTACCATCAGTTAGAAATGCTAGTTATTCATTCACTCAGGGTTTGAGTACTGGCTCTATGTTGTTCTAGTGCTTTGGGGCACAGGAATGAACAAACTAGACAAAAATAATCCCTGGCCTCATGGGGCATACATTTAAGTGGCTGTAAGGTGACAATAAGAATAAACATCATAAATATTCTACAATCCGTAAGAATGTGGTAACTTCAAGAAAAAAAAAATTAAAGCAGTCCAGCAAAAGGGAATTTGGGGTGCTGAAGAGTAGGGAAATTGTAATTTTAATAGGATGGCCAGGGAAGACCTCATCGAAAAGGTAACATTTGAGCATATACTTGAGGGAGGTGAAGATATTAGCTACTTGGCTACTTTGGAAACATTATTCTAAGCAGAGGCAAAGCCTGTGCAATGTCCCTGAGCTGGTGAGTGTATGGCATGTTCCAGTAAGAACAAAGAGGCTGGTAGAACTGGGGCAGAGTAAGCAAGGGAATAGAAGTAGATGAGAGCTCAGAGGGACCATGTTGTGTGGAGCCTTGTAAGACTTTGTAAAAATTTGGGCTTTACTCCAATTAAAATGGAGAGTCATTGCTGGGCTTTGAGCAAGGGACGGTCATGATCTGATATGGCTGCTGTGTGGAGATGGCAGGAGTGAAAGCAGAGGCCTGTGTGAAGACAAACTCAGTAACAGAGGAGCATGTATTTTTTTTGTTTTGTTCACTTTAAATGAATAATTCTGATTCTCTCAAAAGAATCTCTTCATCTCAACTAGCCTCGACAGGCAGAAAATTTTTGCTTATTTTAGATACTTGTACTGGCATCAACTGATAAATCCTGGTCTTGAAAACATTGCAGCTTCCATCTTAGGAAAAAGGATGAGCAAGGAAAGGCAATTCAGATTGTAAACACTCCCTGCATTGGACTCTGTCAGAGTTCTCACCTTAGAAGCCCTGCAGAATCTGCAGCAACAACACGTAATGATAGATCCTAGGACCCAAACCAAGCCAATTAAATCAGAATCTTGTGGTTGATGCTTGGCCACTAGTACATTTTAGAAGCCCAGTGAGTGATTCTAATGTGTAACAATGGAGGCAAATCAACAGGCTGCGCTTTCTCTTTTAACTTTAATTTTAGGTTCAGGGGTACATGTAAAGGTTTTTGTTGCATAGGTAATAAACTCATGTCACAGGGCTTTGTTGTACAGATTATTTAATCACCCCAGTATTAAACCCAGTACCCAACAGTTATCTTTTCTACTCCTTTTTCTTCTGCCACCCCCCCATCCTCAAATATAACCCAGTGTCCATTGTTTCCTTCTCTGTGTTCATAAGTTCTCATCATTTAGCTCTTATGTATAATGAGAATGTATGCTATTTGGTTTTCTGTTCCTGTATTAGTTTGCTAAGGGTAATAGCCCCCAGCTCTGTATATGTTCCCACAAAGACATAATCTCATTCTTTTTAATGGCTGCATAGTATTTCATGGTGTGTATGTACCACATTTTCTTTATCTAATCTGTCATCGATGGACATTTAGTTTGATTTAATGTCTTTGCTATTGTGAATAATGCTGCAATAAACATTCATGTGCATGTTTCTTTGTGGTAGAATAATTTACATTCTTCTGGGTATATACAAACTAATGGGATTGCTGGACTGAATGATAGTTCTTCTTTTAGCTCCTTGAGGAATTGCCAGACTGCTTTCCACAATGGTTGAACTATTACACTCCCACTAACAGTGTATAAGTGTTCCCTTTTCTCTGCAACCTCTCCAACATCTGTCAGTTTTTGACATTTTTTTTTTTTTTTGAGACTGAGTCTTACTCTATTACCCAGGCTGGAGTGTAGTGGCACGATCTCTGCTCACTACAACCTCTGCCTTTCAGGTTCAAGCAATTCTCATGCCTCATCCTCCCATGTAGCTGGGATTACAGGTGCCTGCCACAACTCCTGGCTAATTTTTGTATTTTTCATAGAGATGAGGTTTCACCATGTTTTCCAGGCTGGTCTCAAACTCCTGACCTCAAGTGATCCACCCACCTCAGACTACCAAAGTGCTGGGATTACAGGTCTGAGTCACCATGCCCATCCATTTTTGACATTTGAAAAGCCATTCTGACTGGTGTAAAATGGTATCTTACTGTGGTTTTGACTTGCATGTCACTGATAATCAATGATATTGAGCTTTTCTTCAAGTTCTTGTTGGTCACATATATATTTTTTACTTGTCTGTTTATGTTCTTTGCTCACTGTTTAACAGGGTTGTTTGTTTTTCTCTTGTAAATTTAAGTTTCTTATAGATGCTGGATATTAGACCTTTGTCAGATGCATAGTTTGCAAATATTATTTTCTCTCATTCTATAGATCATCTGCATACTCTGTTGATAGTTTTTTTGGTTTGTTTGTTTGTTTTTTTTTTTTGCTCTGTCACCCCAGCCTAGGGTGCAATGGCGTGATCTTGGCTCACTGCAACCTCTGCCGCCCAGGTTCAAGTGATTCTTCTGCCTCAGCCTCTCCAGTAAATGGGATTATAGGCACTCACCACTATGTCTGGCTAATTTTTGTATTTTTAGTAGAGAGGGTTTCACCATGTTGGCCAGGCTGGCCTTGAACTCCTGACCTCAGGTGATCCATCTGCCTCGGCCTCCGAAGACAGTTTCTTTTGCTGTGCAGAAGCTCTTAAGTTTAATTAGATGCCATTTTCAACTTTTGCCATTGTTGTGATTGCTTTGGTATCTTTGTCATGAAATCTTTGCTTATTCCAGTATCTGATATGGTATAGCCTAGGTTATATTCCAGGATTTTTATAGATTTGGATTTTATATTTAAGTATTTAATCCACTTTGAGTTGATTTTTGTATATTGTGTAAGGAAAGGATTCAGTTCAATCTTCTGCATATGACTAGCACTTATCACAGCACCATTTATTGAATAGAGAGTCTTTTCCCCATTGCTTGTTTTTGTCAGCTTTGCCAAAGATCAGATGGTCGTAGATGTGTGACCTTATTTTTTAGCATTGTATTCTGTTCTACTTGTTTATGTGCCTATTTTTGTACCAGTACTATGCTGTTTTGGGTACTGTTATCCTGTAGTTTGAAGTCAGGTAACATGATGCCTCTAGTTTTGCTCTTTTTACTTAGGGTTGCCATGACTATTCAGGCTTTTTTGGTTTCACAGAATTTTAAAATAGTTTTGTTTTCTTTTTCTAGTTCTGTGAAGAATGTCATTGCAGTTTGATAAGAGCAGCATCGAATGTGCAAACTGCTTTGGATAGTATGGCCATTTTAATGATATTGATTCTTCCTATTCATGAGCATGGGATGTTTTTCCATTTGTTTATGTCTTCTCTGATTTTTCTGAGCAGTGTTTTGTATTTCTTTTTGTAGAGCTATTTCATCTCCATGGTTAGTTGTATTTCTAGGTATTTTATTCTTTTTGTGGCATTTGTGAATGGGAGTTTGCTCTTGATTTGGCTCTTGGCTTGGCTGTTGTTGGTATATAGAAATGCTAGCAATTTTTGTACACTGATTAGGTATCCTGAAACTTTGCTGAAGTTGTTTATCAGCTGAAGGAACTTTTGAGTCAAGACTATGGGGTTTCTTAGATAGAGAATCATGTCCTCTGCAAACACAGATAGTTTGATTTCCTCTCTTCTTATGTGGATGCTCTTTATTTCTTTCTTTTGCCTGATTGCCATGGCTAAGACTTCCAATACTATGTTGAATAATAGTGGTGAGAGATGGTATCCTTGTCTTGTGCTTGTTTTTGAGGGGAAAATACAGTATAATGTTGGCTATGGGTTTATCATAGATTGCTCTTATTATTTTGAGGTATTTTCTTTCAATACCTAGTTTATTGAGAGTATTTAACATGAAAGGGTATTGAATTTTAAGGAAAGCATTTTCTGCATCTACTGAGACAATCATGTGGCTTTTGTTTTCAGTTCTGTTTATGTAATGAATCACATTTATTGATCTGCATGTGTTGAATCAACCTTGCATCCCAGTGATGAAGTCTACTAATCATGGTAGATTAGCTTGTTGATGTGCCCCTACATTTAGTTTGCAAGAATTTTTTTGAGATTTTTGCATCCATGTTCATCAAGGATATTGGCCTGAAGTTTGTGTGTGTGTTTGTGTGTGTGTGTCTGCCAAGTTTTGGTATCAGGATAATGCTGGCCTCATAGAATGAGTTGAAGAGGAGTCCCTTCTCCTCAAATTTTTGGAATAGTTTCAGTAGGAATGGTACCAGCTCTTCTTTGTACATCTAGTAGAGTTCAGCTGTGAATCCATCAGATCCTGGGCTTCTTCAATTGATATACCACTTATGACTGATTAAACTTTGGTGCTTGTTATTGGTCTGTTCAGGGAATCGACTTCTTCCTGGTTCAGTCTTGGGAGAATGAATGTGTTGAAAAATTATGAATCTCTTCTAGGTTTTCTAGTTTTTGTGTGTAGGGGTGTTCATAGTAATTTCTGTTGGTTATTTTTATTTCTGTGGGATGAGTGATAACATTTACTTCTTCACTTCTAATTGTATCTATTTGGATCGTCTCTATTTTCTTCTTTATTATTCTACAAACTACACTTTTAAGCTCTAGAAATCTGTCTTCTACATATGATTTCCAGGACTATCCCGCTATTCCATTTATTTATTAACCAAATGGGAAGGCTAAGAGAACAGTATGGCCATGACTAGTGTTTTTTAAACAAATGTCAGAAGTTGCACACTTCACTTCTTTTACAGTCACTGATGAGAAATAAACATTTTGTTCAGAACTAGTAACAGAGAAGCTGGGAAATGTAGCTGAACAGGGTATCAATGTGGAGACTATGTGTGTTATGTGAAGGGAAGGAAAAACAGAAGTGTTTGCCATATTTTCTCAATATTCCAAAGAGGAAGATGAATTTGGGGATGACTTGGTAATAGATCAGTTTTTTATTTTATTTTATTAGTATTATTATTTTTTGGTCAGGGCAAAACTATAATCCAGCCACTTATAGATGAAAACTGAAGTCTGAAAAAGCTAAGAAGCTGAAGAAATTGAATTATGAAAGGTTTTACTTTCTCATGTGCCTTGTGTCAAAGTTACACTTGAAGGAAGCTGAGCTGACTATGAACATAAGGATAATAATGTAAGACTTGCCTCAGTGATTTGTTTCCATTGTTTCTATCTGACACTGACACAGAAAACCTGGGGTATGAGATGGAATAAGGAAGATATCTGTATTAGTCTTTTCTCATGCTGCTGATAAAGACTGGGCAATTTACAAGATCCAAGACTGGGCAACTTACAAAAGAAAGAGGCTTAACGGACTTGCAGTTCCACGTGGCTAGGGAGGCCTCATAATCATGGTGGAAGGCAAGGAGGAGCAAGTCATGTCTTACATCGATGGCAGCAGGCAAAAAGAGAGAGAGAGCTGGTGCAGGGAAACTCCAATTTTTAAAACCATCAGATCTCATGAGACTTACTCACTAGACTTGCCCCCATGATTCAGTTACTTCCCACCAGGTCCCTCCCATAAAACAGAGAACGTAAGATGATATTTGGGTGGGGGCACAACAAAACCATATCAGCATCACAAGCTATTGTCCCATTATAGTGATAACTTGGCTTGTTAAATACACAACCTGGTCAGCTGCCATTCTTCTGTGCTGGAGAACCACCACTGTAGATTTTCTGAAATGTTGTGAGTTGTGAATAGAGCATCAGGGTCTGAATCGGCTCTTTGGATTGTCTATTGCAAACAATAATTGTTATGCAAGAGGGTTGAATATTTCATACCTGATCACTGGATGCCCTGGCAGTCAGTGGTATCAAGAGAATTGGAGGCTGGCACAGGAAAATGCCACGTTGAACTAATAATGCCATGTTCTACGTTTGTCCTGCACACATCAAGCACAAAGTAACACTCTGTAGAAGTGAGTAAAGGAGGAGAGGAAAGAAGGAGAGAAAGAGAGCAATAAATTTTCATCTTAAGATAGTTAACTGGAGATCCTGGGATTTGATAAAGCCCACTCATATCAGCTCAGGGTTGTTATATAGTTAAAAGCAAACAAATCCCACAATCCCAAATTCATAACTGCTTCTTTTGAATCTATTATTATAACAATTATTCTCTTAACCAGAGAGATTAATTAACTTTTCCAAGGTCATAGAGATTCATATCCAAGACTGGCAACTTCATCAAATTTTGGCTTTTAATCTTGCCTGATTGGTTGTACTTTTATTATCTAACTTTCTATAGTTTTCTAAGGTGACTTTCCACTAGACAGTAAGTTATTTGACTATATGGACTCTGAGCATTATTGCTCAAAGGTCTTTTCATATAATCTGCTCAAATAACATTTATTAAATAAATGCATGCAAATGTAATACATAAAGAAGTTCCACTCATCTACATACCAACCAGAATATATATTCTTTTAAAACTCTCACTGTTTTTACAGACTATCATATCGAATTGTGGGAACTTCTAAGAACTGCTTTCCCCAGGAGTGGTCAGATTATCTCTCTTGGGTTCATTGCTTCAGAAAATATTTTCACATTGATTCAGAACCCTTTAAAAGTGACATATCTTCAGCTGGATGAAAAATTGGCTTGATTAGAACTAAAGGGGTGCAATTCTTTTAATGTAACTGTGTATAACATCTGCTATCATTTATTTTTCTTATTAAATTGTAACAGGTGAGACAGGCTGGCAGTTTGGTGATAGTATTACTGCATAGAGGCAGGCTATTTCCCAGTCTAAATGCCAAACTACATACAATGGAAAGGTTAAGTTAGGCTTTAGAATCTTCAATGGATATTATGGTAGCCTATGACACCAATCATCTCATGTAAGAGTGATATATAGCTGTGGTGTTTTGAAATATTTTCTGAAATTCAAGTAATATATTTTTATGGGAAACTGTTCTAGTCTCAAATGGGTTAAGAGCATATTAAACAGGAAGAGTAGATAATGATGAGAGAAGAAGGGTTTTGTCTATTTCTTTTCACTGATATACCTTTAATAGAATAATAACTTGGAACATAATAAGCACCCAATAAATATCTTTTGATTTAATACCAAAGTCATATGTGTATCACTTCTGTTTCCATGCAAAGGTCTCAGAAGGGGAAGGTAGAAGTGGGCAACAAGGTTATTTGCAGTTTAGCTTGGGACCTGAGAAACAAACAATATAATCTGGTAACAGCAGAGCATTTCAATAATCTTATCTTCTAGTCTCTTTGAAGATGAATAGGAAATCAACTTTTACTCATAAATCTAGCTGGATAGCATGTTAATTTAAAAATAACCTTTGGCATTCTGTTTCTATCAAAATTCATTTGTAAATTTGGAGCAGTACAATATGATTTCTTGAAGAAACAAAGATAAAATGTTAAATGACACTTACCAAGTCCCAGTGCTTCTGGGTTGAAGACATACTTTCTCATTGACATACTTACTCTACATTTAACACCTTTTATTGATACATAACAGGAGGAAGGGTTATTCAATCAGAAAGCTATTAGTCATATTTGGATGTATTTGACTTTAAAATTATTAGTTAACAATGATATATGTAAAGCCAGTTTTCTATATCAAAGCTTTCATCTAATTTCAGAGATCAGGTACTTTGAAAAAACCAAACACTGCATGTTCTCACTCATAACTGGAAATTGAACAATGAGAACACATGGACACAGGGAGGGGAACATCACATACCCAGGCTTGTTGGGGAGGTGGAGGAAAGGGGAGGGAGAACACTAGGACAAACATCTAATGCATTCTGGGCTTTAAACCTAGATGACAGGTTGACAGGTGCAGCAAACCACCATAGCACATGTATACCTATGTAACACTGTAACAAACCTGTATGTTTAACGCATGTATCCCAGAACTTAAAGTAAAATTTTAAAAAGCTAGAGAAAATAAAAAAATAAAATACTGTAATAAAAAATCTAGGGAATCTGAGAAATGTGTACATTAGAATAGTTTTAGTTTCTTAGCAATGTTATGCTGAATCCCTGACAAAAGTGTTAATATTTGATGCCAATATTTTTTCCATTGACAATCTAAATATATCTATTCTACAATAATATAAAACCAGATCTGGTATTTGGATATTTAAAGTATAACAAATATATCAAGCTTTATATATATCTGGGCTAGTGATCTATAAGTATTTTCATTTGTGCATCCTTTTCATTATAAATATTCAAGTATACATTACAAAAATACCTATTTTTAAAAATTAAAAACATGTATTGTATAGGTAATATGCCACGTATTTATGGAGCATAAACTAAGGGAATTGACTTGAACAGATGCTAACTTGCATGTATTCTGCCTTGGAAACCACTGTTCTGAAGAATGTGTTATAGTCCTAAAAGTAAATATATGTAAGCACCAAAAGATAAAGGCCAGTAACAACGGTTAAAAAAAAAAAAAACGGTTTCTTAGCAATATTAATACAGAAAACACTAAATACGTTAATGAGGAAAGCTGGCAAAAACAGCTCCAGACAAATGGAAATATAACAGTGGTACAATCATTAACGTTTCATGAGACTAAGAAGTACTATCAAGATTTCATACTGTGTCTCATCAAAATGATAACCTTATTATACAGGTGTCTGTTTACCCTAGACACCTGATTATATGGGGTATATGAACATATTTGTTCATGTATGTTTTCATAATTGTAGAGTAAATAAAAGGCTGTTATGTAATGAATTTTTAAAGGTCATCTAATGTGAAATTTTAATTTAAAAAGAGTGGCCAAATTCTCATAGTAAAGAATGATTCTTTTCCAGTACAATGAGAAGCACAATGAGTTAAGGCCTGACAGTTTCATTTTGCTTTTTGTGAATTTCTAGTGTTTTATGCTGTATCACAACACCATAATTTAAGTACAGCCTTGGCTGAGAATTTCCTCATTTATTTTTCAAAAGTAATGCTGTAAAAACACTTTAAGGAACATTATAAATCACATATTACTATATTGGGATACTTAACTAAATCCAGAGGCATTCTTGCTTTTCAAGTAAATATGAATTCTTTCTTGTTTCGATGTGCACCCAGAATTAGTACAATAAATTATTTTTGCATTTTGTCAATAAATACACACACACACACACACAAACACTTCCATGTTAGTATTGTATTAGAAATTGTAACAATACTTAGGCACTTTAAAAGGAGATTTTTTTTTTTTTCAAAAAAATGTGTGTGTCATATGAATTTGTTTCAAGCCATTAAAGTTCACACTATCAATACATTGCCAAGTGGGAAATTGAGGCCCAACAGCAGATGTAAGTGACTATTTGGATATCTCACATTTAATTATCTTCAGGGGTAGCACATTATTGCTCCTGAGAAGAGAGTTCTGAAACAGGTCAATCCCCAGCAGGCACCTGGGCATTATGGGGGTACCCGAGTGTCACTCCATCACTGAAAAATGTCCTAGAAATATCTGAACACCAGGGGAGAGAGTTTTTTTTAATGTGACTTAAAAAAATATTCCTCTTCTTAAGCTTCCTGATCCTCCTATATCATCATCCCAATGACATGACCAGTTGTCATTTTACTTTCTGTCTACGTAACCTCATGCACAGCTAGGAAATAATGATTTAGGACTTGAAATTCAAAACATAATGGTGTTCCTTTTTTTTCTTTTCTCATTTTACTCAACACCCCTGCAGAGTTGATGCAAGTACTGAGCTCCCTTTGAAGTCAGCTTGCATCATCTTTGATGGAGTATAAAGCAATAGGAGATACTGACTGCAGTTTTGAGCATCTCAATTCTCATCTCAGATGATGCCGATACATTTGTCATTAAATACGTGGCGTGAGTAAATTCTTGGGGAAATTGCCAAGCAGTTAAAATTGGCAGGTATAGTGTACATATTTCCAACACAAAAGAATAGAAAACTATTAACCTGTTTTTAAAGTGATTTATCCTATATTTCACTTAGGTTATTCTTATTTGTAAGTAATTTTGTAGCATATTCTCCTTATATGAGGTTCTTTTTCCTAATACTTTGGATGCTTTGTGAAAGGTTACATTAAACAGATACATATGGATTCCAAAAACATTTGACACCTTGAAGAATGATATTCTGAGTTTATATAGCAGGAAAATAAATTGATGTCTTCATTCACTTTCTGTTGCTATAACAGAATATCACAGACTGGATAGTTTAAAAATCACAGAAGTTTATTGGGCTCATTTTTCTGGTGGCTAGGAAGTCTTAGATCATCATGCAGGTCTCTGGCAAGGAGTATCCCACTATGGAAAGCATCACATGGTGAGTGAGCAAGCAAGAAAGAAAATGGCAGCCCAAATCTTTTTATCAAGAGCCCACTCCAGCAAAATAGCACTAATTAATGTACGAGGGTGGTTGCCACATGACCTAATTACCTTTTGAAGGCCCCATCCCTTAGAACCACTAAAATGGCAATTAATTTCAGCATGAGCTTTGGCAGGGACATTCACACCATAGCAACCTGTATGTGTGGATGAACTTCAGTAGTGTTGGCTTTTTAAAATATTTTGCTCTTAATAATAATTGTATGCCCCCTAGTAACTATAAGCATGATTTGAGATAAAAGAATAAGTGAAACTAATTTGCTTGTAAAATTCTGTCTGCATTCATTGGTAGGCATTACTACTGATTACCAATGTCTGGAACTTATCTTCTGTGAGGTACATGGAACACTGCACTTTTCTGCCCCATTGATGTTGGGTTTTAACCATGTGACATTTAGGCCAATGAAATATGAGAATAGGGGCTATGTGAAGCCTTTAATTAGGTGAACTCTCTTCTAGTTCTTCTTCTGCAGAGGTGACCATGGAAGCAGGAGTGTTGAAAGATGAAAGCAAGCTGGAATGCAGAGTGAACACATGGAGTACAGCTGCTGTAAAGAGTAACTGAGGAGACTGCAATAGACTTGCCTGATCAAAAATGTATCTTTTGTTGAGTTAAATCATTGAGATTTTAGGATTGCTTATTACCATAGCACAACCTAACCTATCATGACTGGTGTGTGTGTATGTGTGTGTGTATGTGTGTGTGTGTGTGTGTGTGTGTGTACATACATACATATGTGTGTGATATGTGTGTGTTTGTGTGATGTGCATGTATGTGTATATGTATATACAAACATTTTTTCATTTTTTTTTTTTTTTTTTGATACAGAGTTTTGTTCTTGTTGCCCAGGCTGGAGTGCAATGGCACGATCTCGGCTCACCATAACCTCCACCTCCTGGATTTAAGAGATTCTTCTCCCTCAGCCTCCCCAGTAGCTTGGATTACAGGCATGCACCACCATGCCTGTCTAACTTTTTTGTATTTTTAGTAGAGATGGAGTTTCTCCATGTTGGTCAGGCTGATCGCGAACTCCTGACCTCAGGTGATCTGCCCACCTTGGCCTCCCAAAGTGCTGGGATTACAGGCGTGAGTCACCTCTCCCAGCCTGTATACACAAACTTTTAAAGAAAAATAAATTTAGTAATTAAAATAGCACAAAATGAAAGATAACAAATATCTGTTTGTGTAATATCACAACGTTTTTGTGATTTGTAATGATCTCAATAGAATATATCATAGACAGCTCTATAGCAAATGTCTCTAAGCCTTCTCTAAATGCTCACATTCTGCTCTTATTAGGATAATCACATTAATTTTTATTGCCTTATACCCCTCTAAAATTAGAGTCTTCAATATCATATTTTACAACTATTTAAAATAAATTTTAATTGTTAGAAAAAGGAATGTCAAAGGAGAGATGTTCTTTTGAGATAAGCAAATTTATCTCAAACTTTATTGGAGTTTTTTTTTTTTAGCTTAAAGAGTTTTTTCTTAACTTCATAGGAGTTTTTTTTTTTTTTTTAATTGTACTTTAAGTTCTGGGGTACTTGTGTAGAATGTATAAGTTTGTTACATAGGTATACATGTGCCATGGTGGTTGGCTGCATCCATCGCCCTGCCATCTACATTAGGTATTTCTCCTAAGGCTGTTCCTCTCCTAGCCCACGACCCCCAACAGACCCTGGTGTGTAATGTTCTCCTCCTTGTGTCCATGTATTCTCATTGTTCAACACCCACTTATGAGTAAGAACATATGGTGTTCGGTTTTCTGTTCTTGCATTAGTTTGCTGACAATGATGGTTTCCAGCTTCATCCATGTCTCTGCAAAGGACACAAATTCATCTGTTTTTATGGCTGCATAGTATTTCATGGTGTACATGTGCCACATTTCTATTTTTTTTCATTGTACTTTAAGTTCTGGGGTACACGTGCAGAATGTCCAGGTTTGTTACATAAATATACATGTGTCATGGTGGTTGGCTGTATCCATCACCCCATCCTCTACATTAGGTATTTATCTTAATGCTATTCATCCACTAGGCCCCAACCCTCCAACAGTCCTTAGTGTATGATGTTTCCCTCCCTGTGTCCATGTGTTCACATTGTTAAACTCCCACTTATGAGTGAGAACATGTGGTGTTTGGTTTTCTGTCCTGCGTCAGTGTGCTGAGTATGATGGTTTCCGGCTTTACCCATGCCCCTGCAAAGGACATGAATTCATCTTTTTTTATGGCTGCATAGTATCCCATGCTGTATATGTGGCACATTTTCTTTATTTAGTCTATCATTGATGGGCATTTGGGTTGGTTCCAAGTCTTTGCTATTGTGAACAGCGCTGCAATAAACATATGTGTGCATGTGCCTTTATAACAGAATGATTTATTATTTGGGCATATACGCAGTAATGGGATTCCTGGGTCAAATGGTATTTCTAGTTCTCAATCCTTGAAGACACACTGTTTTCCACAATGGTTGAACTAATTTACACTCCCGCCAACAATGTAAAAGTGTTCCTATCTCTCCACATCCTCTCCAGCATCTGTTGTCTCCTGACTTTAGTGATCGCCATTCTAACTGGCCTGAGATGGTATCTCAATGTGGTTTTAATTTACATTTCTCTAATGACCAGTGATGATGAGCTTTTTTTCATGTTTGTTGGCTGCATAAATCCCTCCTTTTGAGAAGTGTTTGTTCATATCCTTTGCCCACTTTTTTATGGGTTTTTTTTTTTCCTGTAAATTTGTTTAAGTTCCTTTTAGATTCTGGATATTAGCCCTTTGTCAGAGGGGTAGGCTGCAAAAATTTTCTCACTTTTTGTAGGTTGCCCGTTCATTCTGATGATAGTTTCTTTTTCTGTGCAGAAGCTCTTCCGTTTAATTAGATCCCATTTGTCTACTTTGGCTTTTGTTGCTATTGCTTTTGGTGTTTTAGTCATGAAGTCCTTGCCCATGCCTATGTCCTGAATGTCATTGCCTAGGTTTTCTTCTAGGGTTTTTATGGTTTTAAGTCTTACTTTTACATATTTAATCCATTTTGACTTAATATTTGTATAAGATGTAAGGAAGGGATCCAGTTTCAGCTTTTTAGTATATGGCTAGCCAGTTTTCCCATACCATTTATTAAATAGGGAATTCATTCCCCATTGCTTGTTTTTGTCAGGTTTGTCAAAGATCAGGTGGTTGTGGGCGTGTGGTGTTATTTCTGAGGCCTCTGTTCTGTTTCATTCATCTATATATCTGTTTTTGGTACCAGTACCATGCTGCCATGCTGCTTTGGTTACTGTAGGAGTGTAGCATAGTTTGAAGTCAGGGAGTTCACACTCCAGCTTTTTTTTTCTTCTTCTTAGAATTGTCTTGGTGTGTGGGATATTTTTTGGTTACATATGAAATTTAAGGTGGTTTTTTCAAATCTGTGAAGAAAGTCAATGGTAGCTTGATGGGAACAGCATTGAATCTATAGATTACTTTGGGCAGTATGGCCATTTTCACGATATTGATTCTTCCTAACCACTTGCATGGAATGTTTTTCTATTTGTTTGTGTCGTCTCTTATTTCCTTGAGCAGTGGTTTGAAGCTCTCCTTGAAGAGGTCCTTCACATTCCTTGTAAGTTCTATTCCTAGGTATTTAATTCTCTTCATAGCAATTATGAATGAGCATTCACTCATGATTTGGCTTTCTGTTTGTCTGTTATTGGTGTATAGGAATTGTTGTGATTTTTGCACATTGATTTTGTATCCTGAGACTTTGCCGAAGTTGCTTATCAGCTTAAGGAGATTTTGGGCTGAGATGATGAGTCTTCTAAATATACAATCATGTCATCTGCAAATAGAGAAAATTTGACTTCCTTTTTAGTTTTAAAGAACATAGTCCATTTTAGAGAATGTCTAGTTGCTCTGGATGGCTGTATCATAACATTACAAGGAGGCCTGGAGTTGAGAGGAGAATTGTGACAAAAAACGTATATGGATAATTCTTTCCTGTGTTGACTTACTTCTATATATCACAACAAGAGATTACCTTCCATTAACTTCCACAACATTTTCATTAATAATACAGTCTGAATCCTAAGAGGAAAATACTAGCTACCAGAAACACAAGATTCTCCGAGGGCTTATGTTAAATTGCAGACAGACATGCTGGTTTTCTTTGAATCAGTAACTTAAATCTATCCCCTATTTTTCCATCTAATTTTCAGCAGGTCACTCTCAAGTCAAAATTTAATTTTATGTGGTTGAAGTTGCAAAGCCAAAATGAAATTGCATGCTGTAGGGGGAAAAAATTTAACCTATTTTTAATAGCCCCTTTGAAAGATACTTTGAAGACATGACTTACTCTCATACTATGTTGACTATCTGAAGAATGAATTATTATATCCTTGTCAAATTTTAAATATCATGCTGTTAAAAATATTAGTCACACAGGGTGCTGCTTGACAGTAATGTCACAGAAAAGCTCTGGTGTATATGAACAGGCAGAGTCTGAAACTTAATACCATGGTTCCATGGAGCTCTGTTTTCCATGGGCAACCGCTGAGGGGTGGGGCTGGGGGTGGGAAACTGCTTCAAGTTTTCTTGGAACATTGGCAGGACTCTGCCAACTGCATTCTACCTACTGTTCCAGCCAGCTGAGGGAGACTAGTGTCTTTCTCCCGCCGTCCTCTCCCAACAGAGCTTTAGAGGAGAGGCTAAAAGAAATAAAAAAGCTATCATTTCAAGTGAGGAAGATTTAAAAAAAAAAAAATACATCCAAGAAATGTGAGTTGAGATCTAGACTAGAGGTTGTAAAGAAAATGATCCAAAGAATTTCTTTTAAAAGGCAGGGCATTTTTTTTTTTTTTAAGCCTGAAAAATAAGATTAGAAACTGGCTTGGATGAGCCCAACTGTGATTAAAAAAATAAACCTTTTATGGTTAAGTCAAGATTTTTTTTACTCTTTTTGTTCTTTGACTTTTCCTTGCAGGGAAAGGGGCAATCTTTACCTAATCAGAGCGAAGCAAGAATCACTGAGGCAGCGGAAGCATCCTGTAGGTGAAGGTCAGGCCAATTTTCACCCAAGTAATGCTGTTTTATCAGTCATTGAACAAAGATTGGGGCCTTCCTTTTCTTGATCCTTTTGTGCTTTCCCCTATTACTTTAACAGATCTGAACAAACCGGGGATTCTTCATCCAAAAGTTCCATTTAGCTGCATTTATTTCGAATCCTCCAAATTTCACATCTCAATGTTACAGCAACTTAAGAATGATACAAAACCCACACGTTTTTAGTCAGGAAGACAAAGTTAACTAAAAACAGAATTAACACAGAACACAGTGGTTGTTTCCATTGGAACTTGGCCATTTATTTAGTGCTGAATTTTATGTCAGCTCTATTAATCCAGACACTTTTTAGTTTCAAGAGTTTCTGTTTTCTGTATGTCTGCAAAACACGAACACTGTTGATGAAACATTGAGTTACAAATTGGATGATGTTACACTTGGCAACTTGGGTAAGAGTCAGGCTGAGAAGCCAAGACTATAAAATAAATACTCACCCTGGTGATGTGTGGTATCCAAAATAAACCTATTATGCAGTTGCCTCTGAATAACAGCTCCAATGCTGCAATACTCTAGGTTACAATATGTCAGGTCCTCTTGAGTACATTTGGTGTTTTCAAAATGGGAGCTATCAGTATGGAAAAAAAAAATGGGGAAAATATCATTTTACAAAGATGAAGTTAAAAATTAGTTTAATAATTTTTAAAAATCATCTTATTTTAAAATGTAGCATTTTGGTTTGTAAGCTGCAGCATGGAATTGCTTCT
Organism: Sapajus apella; assembly: GCF_009761245.1. Lineage (NCBI taxonomy): Eukaryota > Metazoa > Chordata > Mammalia > Primates > Cebidae > Sapajus > Sapajus apella. The sequence continues at coordinate 20,171,860 of NW_022436944.1, read as the reverse complement.
TAGTCCTGACAGCTTGGACTCAGTTTTCTTGTATCTGAATAACTCTATACTATATTTGCTTGTTTGCCCTTGTCCTGTCTTCTACCTTTCTCTTCTTTATTGATCTTTTCTTACATATTTATGTGCCAATTATTTCTGTCTCCTTTTTTCCACCCCTTCTTCTACAGAGCCCAGATTAGAGATTGGTTACCTTTAGATGGAGGGATTCATTTGGATACTATTCTCCACTATGATGTTACACAAGTGGCTTGAATTTTTTGTTAAAAATTGCATAGGTTTGTGGACATACAGAAAATGTTAATTTTGAGAATATTGTAATGAATCTTTAAATACTAGTGATTTGATTTATTCAGAGTTAAGTAGATTTGGGACTCTATTTTATTCCTGAAAATGTGCCCAAACTTGACCTATTTTCTAAATATGTAAGGGAAGGCACCATATTATTCAATCATTTTTTTGCTTTGAACTATGGAAAAAATATAAAAGACTACCCCTGCTCCCCATTTGCCTTTTCATTTTGATTAATAAATACATGATATTTAACATACTGAGGAAGAAAGTGAAGTGAAGATAGGGCATGCACACAGCTGTAGACAGGAGAAAAACTATACTGTTCTTGTTGAGGAGCTTTATATAATCCATCAACCAGATCCGCAAATCCTTGCCACAGAGCATCTCTCAGCACCATCTTTTCGTGTTCATTGGACCAGCAACCCTCACCAAGGCCCAAACCAACTCTGTTATCCACCAAAGCCTCCTTACTGGTCACCCTGCCTTCACACTCTCCCCTCATCACTTCTTATGCCGGAAAAAACTGAAGTCTCAACTACCATCCTTAAATTCATCATTTGACACTCCCAAGACCAGAAATTTTATATTACTCACTGAACTTTCAGGGTAGGAAGAACTAACAGAACTAGCTGAAGGATTATAGAACTGCTAACAGCAAGAACAGTATATTCTTTCTGTTGTCCACAGCTGTGTAAATGGTTTATCCTTTACTTGTTTTCATTCTTCAGACCCTGTGACACTACACATCTGTCCTGCTGAAGTGAAACAATGAATTGGGGTGGAAGTTGGTTGGGGTTGTTTGGGATATGAGGAAAAGGCCAAAGAATAGTGCAATAAAAATAGTAAAAGAGTAGAGAAAAGAGGATTGCTATATAAGAAAGAAATTCTGTTAAAAGTTTTTTTCTGGGAATGATAAGCACTGAGAAGATCAACATTCATATTTTATTATAAATACATCGTATTCATTATAAAAGTCTCAGAATTATTTGGCCGTATTTTATTAATAAGTCATTCATATTTCTATCTTGAAAGGAAAAGAATTTAAAAGGTAATGAATTTTTCCTTTATTTTGGAATATACTTTCTACCATTCAGTTTAAATCTGTGAACTTTCACTCCAAATATGATTCCCATTCTCCAGAGTGCCATTAATCCTCAAATGGAGCAATTTTGAACCACAATTTTATTATTAATATTATTAATAGAATTCAGTAACTTCCAATTCTATTACAAATATGACAAAATCAAAATGCTTACTTGGTAGCTTTGTATGTGATTCTCAATACAGTTTTCAGAAACCAGTGCTGTACAATTCCCTGTCAGGTACAGTGAGCAACATTTTTTATCTGCTTAGCTAGTGTTTGTATGCTCAGAACCAGCCCTTGTATGTTCTGTCTCTTCTAAGGGCCATAGACATTTAAATACAGTAAATGCTGTATGACAGTGCTGCTGTTGTGGAGTCAATTCATTTCCTTGAGCAGAAGATCAGTTCACAATTACTTCAGGGAAGTCCATACAGGCCATCTTAGTTGGCCATTAATTAAGCAATAAGACATGACAGGCAATATATTTCTGGGCCATTTAACATATCTCTTGAGGGATTTTTAAAGCCAGAGGTTAAAGGTCAAGTGACTTTAGACTTTAACCACTTGAGAAGTTCACTGCCAGGAATTTTCCATTACTACAGGGAAATATGAATATGAATTATTGAAACTAAGACAAACACAAGATTTCGTTATTGTATAATTGGAAAATCAAGCCAAAAATTTAAAAAATGTATGGAGTGCTATATACTGTACCATAGCCTACCATATATTATCTCATCTAATTTTTCCAACAATCTTGTAAAGTGTTCATTATCCCCATTATATAGTGAAAGCACGTGAAGCTGAGAGAAATTTTATAGCTAAAATCCTTTGCACTAGAATTCTGAAATTAAATAATTATGAAATTACAAGCTCTTGAGTTAGCCAGACTGAAAGCATTGTTTTCTCCCACCCAAACTCTAGCTTCTTTTAATAAAAGTGAAGATTATTTTAGAAAACATGGCTGTCCCATGGGCTAGCGGAAAACCACTTCTTTAGACTTTATGGCTCCTTTGAGTGAGTCCAACAAAAATTAATAATAACATCGTTAATTAGTAATTGACTGCATAAATAAAAGAGTAAATGTAGCAGAAACTTTTGGGCCCTACTGGAAAATATTTAAGATTTATCAAAAACTGCCCCATCACTTGGAGATTCTTTCTTGACAACATGGTCGTTTTCATATACTTATTCCATCTCCCTTGGCCCAGACACTTGTTGTCTATATTTGCCTCCTAAATGTCCACTTTTGCTTTATATAGACACACTTTCTATTAATTTCTTACTGTGAAAAGAACATGGTATGCTATCTTGTAACTAACCGGACAATATTCTGTGAGTTATTTTTGTCCCCACACATAGTACACAGGATGCACCTAAATTATACTTTTTTTTTCACTTTACTTATTTCTGTCTCTCACTCTTCATTGTTTTTATTGGACATACTCTGAAAAGCAGACACCTAACTATATCATATTCCATGTGCTAATCATGATAGACACATATGCTCAATAAATAAATTTTATTGGCTGAACTGATATATAAATAATTTCAAAGTATCCAAAACCAGCACAGAAAGTTTTTTAATATTAAAGAATTTAACTTTTTTATCCAGCTTTTGCTCAGCTTCCTGAACTTACCTTCATTTCTAATATACTCAGTATTAACTAAATGTTATTTTTTTTTACTGAAGCAGTTTCTTGTCAGCTTCCATAATAAAATACTTATTTTTGTTCTGTCTAATGATGTCAGTCACTGATTTATTCAATATTTATTGAAGATTGACTATGCTTCTTTTATCTTTTTTCATACTATCATGGTTAGAGTGTTAGCAGAACTAAATGCAACTTCAGTGGCTTTATACTTAGCTATTGTTCCCTGATTTTAATTCTACATTGTATCTGTTTAGTTTCCAAAATTGTAAGATTTTAGAGAGAGAGAGAAAGAGAAAGAGAGAGAGAGAGAGAGAGTGTGTGTGTGTGTGTGTCCACACTTACACTTGCATGTGACTATATTACAAGTCAGAATTTGTTGAGTCAATTGTTATTATGCAGATGACATTGTAAACCACAAAAATGTCTTTTGATGGTTCTTTCAGTCAAACTCATAGGAAATCAACATGTATAATTTCTTGTCATCTCCATTGCCTTAAATCAAAGCAAATCCCTGGAAATCTGATCATATACATTTTATTATTTAAATCCAGGCCAATTTAAATCTAGGTCAATTTGGTTGAAATAATCATTGAGGTTCTCTTGAGCTTTTGGACAGAAATTTTGCTTTGAAATGTTGTTGAAGGGAGTAGCTCCTTCCACAGGACGTGCATTGGTAAGGATGTGCGCATTGCTAGAGCTACTGGAAGCTTTCTTGTAGGGCTAACAGGGGTGCCTATCTGAGAGAAAAACCAACCTAAAGAGAAGATGATCTGAGAGGCAGAGAGAAGGAGATGGACTTCTGATGTCATCCTTTGCACTTTGAGATTCACTTTTGCCCCCACACCTGTTACTATCAGTCATGGGAACCAACAATGACTGTCCACACACTTTCTTTAAACCAGTTTGAGCTTTTAAATTTTATTTCATTTTTTTCAGCCAAAACTAATATGATACTGAGAGGATGTTTGTAAAATTTTTGGAACAGTGTGGGTAAATGATAAGTCTCAAATACATTACTTTCTGCAAAATCTATTACTACCTAAAATACTGACCCAATACTCAGATTTATTCTTCAAGAAACACATTTTACTTTTGAAAGTACTTTTTCAAAAGTATGTTTGTGTAATCCACGTTTTTGAATCTTGGCCCGTATTTGCAATCATTTAGCCTCTAGTTAGGTCCCAGAGAATTATGTGTGATGAAGCTAGTGAAAAAGTCGTTTTCAAAATTTAATATTTTTCTGTCTTCAATGATGTTCCCAGGGAGAGTGATACGAATTACCACAAGTATGTTGAACCTAGATCAATTATAGCTCTCCAAATATAAATTTATTGCAGAAGTAGGCTTCTAGCAGTTTCCTCAGGGCTCTTTTATAAGGTGGATTAGATAGAATGTTTACCACATGTCTGTCATGATTTCACTGCTAAGGAAGACTTTCAGCAGTCAAATTATAGTGTCATATAAAAATTTACTCAGTAAAGCCTTCTTGTGGAAATCTCAAGCAAAAGTGTTCTTGTGATGAACTATTTCAGTGCTACTTCTTGTTTACGTGAAGTCCCAGGAAGACCGTACATTTTGAGGTCCAACATTGAGGCCATACTTCAAGGAGTATTTTGTTAATCTTTTTCTAGGCATCTGGGGTCTGTACAAGAATTAAGCTTTTATCTTTAGAATGCTTTTTCAGACCATTGCCAGGAAGACCTAATCTGCTATATTACTGCAGATGGCTGTCTCTAATACACCGGTAGTTATTAAAGCCTCAAATCATGGGTTCTTAGATTTTTCCCAATTTTTCCTTTTTTATTTGTAAAAGGCTTCTATAAGAATTACTGTACATGCACAAAAAGGCCCCATTTAGAAAATAGTGTGTGAATTCCCATTCTGTACAGTAATGGTCCATATAACTGTATTAAGTCAGTTCCTTTAATAGGGAGAGTGCCTTTTTAGTTTGTAAGAAATCTGCCCCTGCTGAGATTTGAACCAGGTACCCTTGAATCTAAAAGCATTTGCTTTACTCTTTAGATAAAGTAAAATCTTCTTAAAGGGGAGGTGGGGGATTTCTCTTTGACTTTGGAGCCATATCTTTGACAATTTTATTTTTCTTTCTGAATTATTTTCTCAGTCTCTTTCCACTACTCTTTGTTTTATCTGTTTAGGGTGCTTTTTTTTTTTATTTGATTCTTTGGCTAGAACTGGTCTTTAAAAATATGAATATAAACCTCAGTGTCTAAGACCAGCATTTAATACTTAATTATAACAACATTGTTAATTAATCTATAAATGCCAGATTTCAGGATTGAACTACAGAGTCTCTAATAATTCCCAGCTCCAGGGATTGATACATGTAAGTTATTTGTGTCATTTAAAAAAAAATTTTTTTTTTTTTTTTTGCTTGGAGGAAAAATACTTGAATTGGATGCTCAATGTGTATTGTTTGATGATGACCATTCTGTGAATAAGGCTTCTTGTATCTGCTGCTTAAAAATACACTGTGGTGATGAAATAAAAGTTAATTTCCTCCATACTCTTAGAGTCTCATTATATATTCACTAGCTAAATTCTAATGGTTGTCCAATTTGTGATGTAATATTCCATCATTCTTTGCAAACTTCATCATATTCTGTAAGATTTAACAGAATTATAAACACTTGTGAGCTTTTATAAAATGAACTTGTTTTATACTCAAAAGTAGATTGTCTTCCAAGTGTTTTCTAAACAAAACAGAGTGTGGGATGGGATAATAAGATATGATATTACAACAATCAAATGATTTTTTCTCCTCCTTTGTCCATTCAGATTACAGTAGCCACAGGAAACAAGGGTTTAGATGTTTAGTTCCCATTGTTTCATCATTAAGCACTTCTGAAATATTCACAATATGCCAGGTGCTTTAAGAAACATAAAAAGACTAGTTCTTACATAGGATTAAAAAGTTTATTCAAGGATAACATTAGACACATTGTAATTATTCCCACTGGAAACATAGTATAGAAAAAAAGGTTTGGGGTACAAAAAAGGAAATTTAACGAGGCAGGTTTTCTTTTTATTGCAATATCAGCCCTCATTCTTCAACCATAGCTCTCTGAGGCCAAACATAATCTAGATCTGGATTTGGTAATTTATTCATTATTAGAATGTAACAAAACTTTATTATGTAATAGGATCTTTGAAAAACATGGAAGTTTGTATGAGTTCCTTCTTAGACAGTCAATTGCAATTCAGCCCTAAATTCCTGAAGTCACCTTGTATTTGCCCTTGAATTGAGTCTTCAGTAGTAGCTACTACTTTGAAGTTCAAAGGTGACCTGAAATCAGGCTCAGCACACTGGAGAATCTTTGTGTCACAGAGTAACGTCAGTTCTGTACTAGATCAGCAGATAAACCAGAAGAGGAATGTTCCTTATTTACCCACAATCTGTTTAGTATCAGACCTGGTTAACTACACAGCACATATATGAAAGTTTGGCAAAATGCTTGCAACAGAGCTATCATTCAATAAATATTTGTGAAACAAAAAAAGTTTCAAGAACTGTGATAAGAAAAGATAAGTCATAATCTCCAACCACAAGAAAATGAAGTTAACATTTGAAAACATAGATTTATAATTGGGAAGATTTATAATTGGGAAGTGCAGGGTCTGAATTTCTGTTTCCCTGACCTAACTTTTACACACTGTAAAATGTTAAAACTATTTTTTCTTCCAAGACTAATATTAGACATTTTTAAGTTTCAAGAGCAGTAAGAAAGTTTTGCTGAACCCTCCCCCTTCTCAACTGTTTTCTGGAAAAATATAATAATAATAGAGAGTTCACAATTTTAGTGTTAGAGATAAAGGGCTTAAATGCTTTGTTTCACTAATTGGAAGAGTCAAGATAAAAAGGCTGACTAGACCCCTTCTTGTCTGTCTGGGACACAGATATTAGAAAGTAATAAGTCATCAGGTGCATGAAGAAGGTAAAATAAGTATCACTGAATTGATACTGGAGCGCAGAAAAAGATCATTAGATTTTAAACTTCTTACTTCTGCTTTAAAAAGAAATGTAAACATTGTATACTGCTATTTCAAAAATGTGGGTTGTTTTTATATGATTTTCCTGGTGGTATGTAGCATGAACATCAGGAGAACAATTGTCTCCAGGCAATGATTATTGCTTTCTCAAACATGACTTTACGTACTCAGACCTTTTCTTTAGACTAAAATTCTTTATTAAAAAGAATAATTATTTGCAAATATTTTCTATAAAAGGATGACAAGATGAATTACTATTTAAAATCATATACATGATTGCCTCCACTGTATCCTCTCCTAATTAATTGTACTGTCATCTCCAGCAGAATAACTAGAAACTTGAATAAAAGAGAATCAGTAGGGTACAACCTAAATTCAGGTACAAACTGTATCTCCCTTCTCCCTGTTACCTCCACTCTCTGCCATCCTCACCTCCATTATTCAAATCTCTTCTCTGGAGTTCTCCACCCATTGAATGAAATATTAATATCCAGTTAAGTACTGTAACTTTTTGCCTAGTCATTTTTAGATAGTAAGTTTTACAGTCAATTTGGTAAAAACAAGTTTTCATAAGTGTTGTGAAGATATCCTGCTAAGGCATTAAAAATGCCCCAGGCCTCACATAAAGTCAAAGCTTCTACCCTTTTCCAGCTTGGCAACTGCTTCAGGCATAGGACAGAGGAGAAGGCCTTGTCTGCCTTCATCTTTCTTTGTCATTTTTGACTCTTCTATCCTGTACTCCTCTTCCTAAACGAATTTTCTAACCTTTTCATAAATTGAGTGAAGAAAAGAAGTTGGAAAAACTGAAGATCTTATTTGATGACGTAAATTTGATTCAATGGCTCCTCCTCTTAGGAAGGACACCCAAGATTGCTAATTCTGACTCTTCCTGAGAGTCAGTTTATGGATTTTTTGGAGACAATCTTGTTGAGATCCTCTAATACAGGGATCTCACATGGTGAGGTTTTATATTTAGCTAGCTGCTTACAACTGCAAATCTCAGGGCATGGGCAGCCCACTCCACATAGACTCTTATTGATGAGACTTCATTGTCACTCCAGTAATCTCTCCTGTGAAAGTCCTTTCCAGATGGCTTGAATTTGGCTTCTTTCCACATGGTCCACATTTGTCCACAGACACCTCACTTCTTTGCTTCTACCAAGTAAAGGTTATTCTCAATGTCATTTTCTCTCTCTATCCTCCTGTTATTAAGACACTGCAGGTCATAGATTTTAGCCTTTTAATTTTTACAGTACAGGTCAAAAGCCACCTGTTTCTGAAAGGCATGTATAAAGCTTTCTCCAAGTGGCCCTGTCACATTGCCCCTATCCTCACTCTTTCCCCATGGCAAGGGAAAATTCAATAATTTTATTTAAAGAAGTTATTTCTCCATAAACAGCCATTTTTCTTTGCTCCTCTAACCTTTACATATCCTCAAGGAAAGTATTAAGGTAAAAACTGGGAAACTAGTTTTTAACTGCTAATATAGTTTGGATATTTGTTCCCTGCCCAAATCTCATGATGAATTGTAATTCCCACTGCTGGAAGCAGGGCCTGGTGGGAGGTGTTTGGATCACAGGGTTGGATGCCTCATGGCTTCATGCTGTCTTTGTGATAGTGAGTTCTCATGATGTCTGGTCATCTAAAAGTACGTGGCACCACTGCTCCCACTCTCTCTTGATTGCTGCTGCTTTTGCCATTAAATATTTATAAATGCAAACACCTCTTTGCCTTCTGCCATAACTGCAGTCTTCCTGAGGCCTCCCACAGAAGCCAAAGAGATGACTGCACCATGATTCCTGTAAAGTCTGCAGAACTGTGAGCCAATTAAACATCCTTTCTTTATCAATTACTCAGTCTCAGGCATTTCTTTACAGCAATGCAGGAATGGCCTATTACAATCACTTTTTTGCAAGTCTTTCATAGGTAGTCTGGTTCCTTATTCTAGGAATTCCTCAGCATTTTTAATTCTTATTCTTCAGCATTTTTAATACTCATTCTTTATGTTTGGAACTTGGCTAAAGCAAAAAAGTAAAAGCTTACTTTATCATACTCTTATGACAGTTGATTATTAACTTACCCAATCTTCTTTTAACTTACTAATTAAAGAAGGTTAACTTACTAACCTTTTCTTATTGGAGACATGTTTCACAAAACCAAAGCTCTTGCCTCTCTGAGGTTGAAAGCTTCTAGGGGAAAGAATGAGGCCAATTAGGTAAAGAAATATTACCAAACATACTGTGTATTTATTCATATTTCCAAATAAAGACTCTCCTCAGTTAAGACAATGTTAACCCCATTATTTGTTCTCCTCCTAATTTTACATAAATTCAGGAACAAAGACCATGCTATTCTCCAGCCCTGTTTTTCTGTGCCTGACCTTCACCTAGTCAGAGGGCCTGCCTTATATATGGTCCAAGCGTGAGTGTAATATTCAACATCTCTTCCACATATTCTTAATTTCTGACTAAGCTATTTACTGTGAGACAGAAGCAAAGACTCATCTCTCTTTTTGGTCAGTTCTTATCAATTTAACTCACTTTGCATGTTATTTTGAGTTGTTTGGATATCCTTTCTACTTCTAGAAGAGAATACAACTTGTAAAACAATTCATTACTATAAATTTTAATTAATCCATTCAACAATTTTTTAATTGTATTTGCGAGGAATGTTGGGGACTTCAAGGTGAATAAGGAGAAATAAGACATGCACAAAAATGTAATGGAATATATAATCTGCTGAGTTTAATGAAGACATTTAAGAAAAATGCCACGAATTTTGAGAAGAAAGATTTGCTTTTGGTTAAGAGAGGTGAGACACTAGGGAAGGCTTCTGAGAAGGAGCTCTACCTCGTGTGGACCTTGAAAATATGTTAGGATATTTCTGTAGTGGAGATGTTATACCAGACTGAGAAAACAGCATGGACAAATATTGGGCCACTTTTTGGTCAAAACTTTTCATTGTATATTATATATCAAAGAGGAAAAAAAAAGAAAAGGAAGACTTCAGCCAGACTTAGGAGGGTCATTAATGGCAGGATTCGAGAGAGTGGACATTATTCAATAAAGAAAGAATGTGAGGATGATATTGATATTTCTGAGGAAGAAAATTAAATGATTGGGGCAGTTACTTGGAAACATTAAATCAGTGGCAGAAAAAGTGAAACATTTATATATTCAATGATCAAAAACAGAAAATAAAAAGTAAACATGAATTTAAGACAGCGATCTAATCAGGAACCAATACATTTCTTTTTTATTATCACACTTTAAGTTCTGGGGTACATGTACACAATGCGCAGGTTTGTTACATACATGGTTTTATATATGTGCCTTGGTAGTTTGCTGCATCCATTACCCCGTCATCTACATTAGGCATTTCTCCTAATGTAATCCCTCCCCTAGACCCAACCTCCCTACAGGTCCCAGTGTGTAATGTTCCATTTCCTATGTCCATGTGAAGTACCAATAAATTTCTGAGCAAATAAGTATAGTGGGAAAAACAGAGAGGGAGATATTTCTACGGTAGAACAGAAGACTTGAATTGGGCATGGAGATTAGAAATGAAGAGTAGCCACTGTGGCTTCAAAGTTTGTACCCTGAAGGTACAATTAAGCAAAATAGGGGAAAAGAAGAAGTTCCAGTATGAAAAACACCTGATCACCTGATGATGTAAAAGCAAGTGATATTTGATGATCAGAGAAGAGAGAAATCAGGGATTGGATTAGTTAAGAAAAGGCTTCATTTGAAGATTTGAAAGCTGAATAAGAATTCCTAATAAAAATGCAATATAAAAAAGAAAGGTAACGTACAAGCAAACCACCCTAACTCTTTTCAGATGGGGTCTAGGTTTTCTAATAAAAAATGTTATTGTAGATTAATCTGTCCTTTAGATTGTACCCAAGATTATCAAGAATACAAAGAATTGAGGTTTAGATTTACTTATCATGTTAAGATAGCTCAGTTTTACTAGAGACTTTTTAGAATTTGATTTTTGTTATTTGTTTCAACTTATTTTTAAATTAACAAATAGTAAAACTGTTTATGGATGGTTCTAGGAGTATTGACAAGTGCATAAAATCCTGTAACACCACCAAAATCAAGATATGGAACATTTTGATCATTCTAAGAAGTTCTTTCTTGCTGTCCCTTTTTAGTCAGCCCCTCCTCCTACATCTAATTATTGGTAACCACAGATCTATTCCCCTTACCTATATTTTTGCCTTTTTCAGAAAGTTATTTTGGTAGGCACAATTTTAAGGTGGCATGTACCCCTTGTTGTAATAACTCTTGTCATTATGCTACATTATACTCATGGGCCTGATATATTCACTCAAGCTCCTTAACAGCATAGAGTGTTTGCCAGATGGTAACAGAAAAGGAAGTCAGAGATTTGAAGCAGATTCAGTGTACCATTGCTGCCTTGCAGATAAGGAGGGATATGTGGAAAAGACCTGAAAGTGGCCTCTGGGAGCTGAGCAGCGAAAAGGCTGAGTCCTACAATCATTAGGGACTGCATTCTGCCAAGAACCTGGGTGAGCTTGGAAGTTGTCTCTTCTCCAAAAACTTGAGACAAAAGCCAAGCCCAGTGACATACTGACTTCGACCTTGTAATAATCTAAGCAGAGACCCCAACTCAGCCCTGCACCAGGCTTTTGACATACAGAAATGTGACCTGATATATGAATGATGTTTTAAGCTGTTGAGTTTGTGGTAATTTATTCTACAGCAATATAAGATATGTATAATCATATAAATGGAATCAGAGAGTATGCAGTCTTTTAACACTGGCTACTTTCATTCAACATAACACATTTGAAATTCATCTGAATTGCTATGTGAATCACTGAGTACTATTCCATTGGATGAATGTACCACAATCTCTTTATCCATTCACCACTTGAAAGACATCTGTGTTGTTGTAAGCTTTTGGAAATTATAAACAAAAAGCTGCTCTCATCATTAATGTGCAAATTTTGTGTGAAAATAAGTTCTCTCTTCTATAGCTACCTGGAAGTGGTATTTCTGCATTATATAAATATACATTAAAAGATGTAAGAACTACCAAACTTTTCTCTGAAGTGACTGTATCATTTTGCATTTACATCAGCAAATTATGAGAGTTTCAGTAAGTATTGTCAGTCTTACTTATTTTAGCCATTCTAATAGATATATAGTAGTATAACATTGTTAAATTTGATTTTAAATATATTTTTCGCAAACTTTAAAGATCCTGCATGAATTATAATTTTTAGAAAATTGTGCCTTAAACTTTAACATGTTTTTTCTTTTTCATTGAAAATATGCCTTTGACCAATCACATTTATATGACTGTATTTATTTTTTATTGTTTCATGACAAATTTTCACAAGCTTAGCAGCTTAAAACAACATCCATTTATTAGTTAAAATTTCTGTATGTCAAAAGCCCATGACAGGCTCTGTTGGGTTTTCTGCTTAGGTTCTTAAAAGGTAAAAGTCAAGGAATTACTGTATTCTTTACTGAGATACTAAGAAAGCAGATTTGGTGTAAGATTCATTCATATATCCAGCATTTACTGATATCAGCTATCAGCTATGTACTAGAAATGGTGCTAAATACTAGGGATAAAAGATTAGATATATATGGCCCTGTCTTCAAGAAGTTCATGCTCTCTGAAGAGTCAGACACATTATGCGTATTTGTAATGTACTCTGGTAGTTATCATGAAGGAGACATGTGAACAGAACTATTAGGTCACAGTTGAGGAAGCAAAGGAGTCTGCTTAAGAGAGCCAGCTAGTGAGGTGATGAGATATGACTATAGATATACAATGGTTGAGACTGAATACTTAAACTAGCACTGAGGAATTATGTAAAGTGGACTAGGGATGTCCAACTGGAATCATTTTGTATAATCTAATAACTAAAATATTTTCTCTCAGCTTCTTTCAAGTTTTTGGAATACTCCTCAAATAACTGTGTTGGCTATATTGTTAAGGATAATATATGACATCATTTTGTAGATTGCCAATAGGAAAGATTTTAATACTTACAGATGTGTTTTTTTATTAGTTTGTTTTTTGTTTTTTTGGTAGAAACAAAACTGGGCATAACAAAGGTGCCTTGGAATTTTATTTTTTGAGAAGCACCAATAGATACTGTTAAACAGGGTTTCTTGGTAGAGTTTTGTTAGTTTGATGTTTTCTTTCTCTTGGAGTTAGTCAGTGATTTATGCAGTACATGTATTTGTAAGAATGTGTGTGTGTATGTTCCAACTAGCAAGCAAGTGACCACCTCTGCTAGAGCTATGATCTTGGAATCTCATATTCAAGAATGATTTATCCACATTCTATTGTGAATAATGCACTATGTTTTAAATGTAGTAAAGGAGACATTTGCAGTTCTGTTTTTCAAGTACATCCAGTATTTTCCATATCTAGGACCAGAGCATATATGGTAGGACTGTATGTGTGAAGCACAAATGAGAGTACACAAAATTATGACAAACAAATTAGAGATTGTACATAATTGAAAAAATGTAGGGTTAATCACCCAATAACTGCAAAAGCTTTTTTTAAGAAAAACATTCTCACACACTATGCCTGAGTTCTAAAGAAAACATTTGGGCATTTTGAGTGTTATTTGACTTTAAATTTCAGAAGAGTTTTCACTGAGGTAACATTTACTTTTGAGGTGTGTAATCTGGGCTCAGCAGGTTGTAATGCTATAGCCTTTGATGTTCACCAAGTTTGTTTATGAACTATGCTAGAGATGGCAATCCAATATCTTCAACAACAAAAATTCAGAGACAAGCACAGGACATCTTTTTCTGTTATGTTCATAACAATGTCTTTACTGCCAGAATGTAACCAAGGATCTGTTAGAAATGTAAACAAGATTGCCTTTGTGCACCAAAGAGAATATGCTTGATGTACCAATTTCAAAAGCTAGTGCATTTTAGGTGATGCGAAGTGTGTTACAATGTGTGCAATATCCTAAAGCATTTCTAAAGCTGCCTGAAGCAGAACATAAGCACTGAGTCTACAGAATTTTGAGTGATTTGTACATAGTAACATGTTTTCAAAATATTAAGTATGTTTTCTTTTGTCTGTTTTTGGGTTTTGGCAGCCCACCAGCTTAAACTAGGTTTGCAAGAGCCAGTGAAACACCATATTGCAATTTTTGAGAGCTCTGTTTTTGATGGGTTGCAATAAACCACATAGGATATTCCCATTGGGGGAAAAGAAGTTATAAACTGTCATGAATATTACAGTTTACATGATTTGGAGCTTAGGGATCTCTTGTTTAGATTTTTAACTCTAGCTAATCACAGATTTTCTGTTTTGAAAACAATGATTTGAATATAAACCAACTCAAAGAGGCACAATAAGGCAATTTCAACAAGCTAATTAATTTCTATAAAAAAAGATAGAACTTTCACATGTTCTGAATTTGCTTTTGAGAATGAGTCAGAACATACGCTTCATTTGCAGAATCAGTCAAAACCAGCTTTACTGATAAACAGTGTAGAACTCAACTGTCTGGGTGTAAAGATGACATCTAGCCAGGTAGCACTGTGAAAATATATTAACACTCATCCAAAAGAGGTAATTAGAAAGTGTCAGATAAAAACACTTTAAAAAATTAAAAAGGAAACTCTACTACAGACAAGAAAAGGATTTTCATTTTTTTAAAACTACTAATTTAGAATTTTAAGTGATAGACTTATCATCTCTGCTGCATTCAAAGCAGTCAGAATGATGGCAGATCTCAAGCTCTTTTGATTTATTTCCCCCCAAAACATAGATATTCTTAAATCTTTTACAAATGCTACCATCTTACTAGAATTACTTTCAAGGGAAATATAGGTCTCAAGAATAAATAAATCAGATGACTAACCCATTTGGGCATCTTATAAAAATAAATGTAGCCCATCTACCAATAAGTATTTTATGAATTTTATTAACAAACTACTTTTTGACTTTTAAATAATTTAGTTATTGATCTAATTTCAAAAATCATTGTACATATTTTTGTTCAGGTTATAAATGAGCTACATTATATGTTTAAATAAAATGTAAACCATCACTGTTCAGTGGGAAACTCTACTACTCATTAATTTAACAAATATTTATCAAGGACCAGAAACCAATCACCTTAGCTCATGTCAGTACTAGTATTTCAGTTGGAGCCACGATAATCTCTCACCTGAGTCATGGTGATAGCTCCTAACTGATCTCTTTGTTCCTATTTTTTTCTTATAGCCCATTCTGAAAAAGAAATTGGCATGATTCTGTAAAGTGTAAGTCATTTGATGTCTCTTCTCTATCTGAAATCTCCAAGTCACTTCTCATTTTACTAAGAGTAAAATACAAAGCCTGAATCATTCTACTGACCTCAAATACCTTAAATGATCCTCTGTTGCCATCTTCTCTGACTGCATCTCCCACCTCTTTCCCACTTGCTGTGCAAATTTCCCAGACCCTGAGCAAATTGGGCCATTCCTAAAATGTGCCAGGCACTTTACTGCCTCAAGATATGTGCATTTGCTGTTCCCTCTCTGTGGAAGGCCTTTACCAGCTTCCTGCAAGACACACTCTCTCACGTTCTTCAGATTTCAACTCAAATGTCACATTCTTATCAAGGGATTCATTGGCCATCCTAAGATCCTACACCTATCCAACTTCTCCACAAATACACCGATTCTATCTGCCTTTTCTTGCTTGAACTTTTTTCCCTTACAGCACTTATCATTAGATAATAGACTATGTCTTTTACTTCTTAATCTTACTTATTGCCCATAGTTCTCACTGGAATATAAATTTCATGGGGGTAAAGAGTTTGGTTGTCTTATTTCTTTATTCTTAGCCTCTAGGACAGTGCTTGACATAAAATATGATACTCTAAGACAGGTACTGCTGTAAGGTGCTGAGAGCCAGGAGTGAACAAGATAGACAAGTTTGGCTCTGATGACAATAACTTTCTAGAAGGGAAAATAGATAATAAACAAGTAAACAGGTACATAAGATCACACCAGATTAGGAATAAATGCTATGAAGAATAATATATCAAGGAAATATGATAGAGAGTGCCCAGTGGCCGTTTAAGTTGGGGTATTTTGGCTTGAGTCATCAGAAAAGGCATTCCTGGAAAGCAAAGGCTAAGCTGAAGCCTGAACAACAAGAAGTAGGGCAAAGAAACATGTGTCAAAGGCTAAGAGGAATAACACACAGAAGAACAGAATTTTATATTTAATCACAAATCAATTTTTTTTTTTTTTTTTAACCACAGAGTCTCACTCTCTTGCCCAGACTGGAGAGCAATGTGAGATCTCGGCTCACTGTAACCTCTCCCTCCCATGTACAAGTGATTCTCCTGCCTCAGACTCCTGAGTAACTGGGATTACAAGCATTTACCACCATGCAAAGCTAATTTTTGTATTTTTAGTAGAGAGAGTTTTCATCATGTTGGCCAGGCTGGTCTCTAACTCCTGATCTCAAATGATCTGCCCACCTCAGCCTTTCAAAGTGAAAGAATTACAAAGGTAAGCCACCGTGCCTGGCCAATCACATTCATTATTGATCAGCAAGGATTCATTTTTCGTCTGTGGCTAGATGGTATATTACTTCCTAAAGAAGTTAAGATATGGTGCTTACTATAAAAGTTCTAGTTGTATACCTGGGGGGCACAATTTCACTGATATGAAGCAACAAATAATACAAGATGGAATTTCAATTAGGAGATACAAGCTACGAATGAGGCAACCCTCACTTATTACCACTAAGGACTAGAGAATGTGCAAGGGTGAAGATTAGAAAAGGTCCGGGCAAAAGGATAGAAATGGAAATGAGTATTGTGTGTTGAAAGAATAATGAGGAAATGTGTTTTACTGCAATGAAGGTATTTTGGTGGAGAGACAAACTCAGGATCACTGAGTGCAAGACAAACTAGAACTAATTTGCTAGAAACCACAGGAGCCATGCTGGGTCCTTTCATTTTGCTCATCCCTACATTCAATTCATCTGCAAGACAGATAGGCTCTTCCTCCAAAATATATCCCAAAGAATACTCCTTTCCATCTTCTTCTTTATCCAACCCACTGTCTTCTCTTGCTTGGAGGAGAGTTCTAACCATTCTCCCTGTTTCTGCTCTGTGCCCCAACACCATATTCTTCTCATAACACTTGGGGTAGTCCTTTATAAATATAAATCAGATATTGTCACACTCACCTCTGCTTCAAAACATTCAGTAGCTCCATGCTGAACTTAGAATAAAATTCAAACTCCTTTCCATGGCCTACACATCTTATCTAATGTACCCTTGTTTTTCTCTCCATCTCAATTCTTTATGAGGATTCCCCTGTCTCATTATGCTTTAACTACACCACTTTATCATCCTCACTGTCTAAAAACTATGAGGAATTAATAGGCTTTAGAAACATAGTTCTTTGTACAGCCTCTGAGTTAATATTTTTCACTCATCTTCACATAGCTTTCTCCTTTTCATTATTCAGGACTCACTTTAAATGTCAAGTTCATCTGGAGGCCCTCCCTGACCATCTGATATGGTTTGGCTGTGCCCCTACTCAAATCTCGTCTTGAATTGTAGCTCCCATAATTCCGGCATGTTTTGGGAGGGACCCCCATGGGAGGTAATTGAGTCATGGGGGTGGTTTCCCCCATACTCTTCTTGTGGTAGTGAATAAGTCTCATGAGATCTGATGGTTTTATAAGAGGTTCCCTTTCACTTGGCTCTCATTCTTTCTTGTCTGCCACTATGCAAGATGTGCCTTTTGCCTTCCACCATGATTGTGAGGCCTCCTCAGCCACGTGGAACTGAGTCCATCAAAACTCAAAAGAATAGGAGTGAAAAAGTAAATATTGCTATTAAATAATGTTATGAAATATTGTAATACTATTTATTTATTATTTCATTTTATTTTACTTTTGAGATGGAGTCTCTCTCTGTTGCCCCACCCAGGCTGGAGTGCATGGCGTGATCTTGGCTCACTGCAATGTCCACCTCCCAGGTTCAAGCAATTCTCTTGCCTTAGCCTCCTGAGTATTGGGGATTAAAGGCACACACCACCATGCCCAGCTAATTTTTGTATTTTTAGTAGAGATGGGGTTTCACCATGTTGGTCAGGCTGGTCTTGAACTCCTGACCTCTGGTGATCCACCTGCCTCGGCTTCCCAAAGTGCTGGGATTACAGGCATGAGCCACTGTGCCCAGTCATAATACTATTTAATACTACTGACCATTAAAAGATAAATACTATCTTTTAAGAAGAGATTCTAGGCTGAAGGAAGAGTTGTTTGCTGAAGCAAACAAAAAAATTCGATCTTCCCTCTTTTTCTCTTAGTGCCTAACATTTTTATCTTTATTGATCTCTACTTTTCATCTTCCCTTTACTTCCTTAAACATCATTATATGGAGATTAATATAACAGAAATATATTACTTTAAAATTCATTGCTATAATATGTTATCAGGTTATATTTTCTTTTTTTTTTTTTTAATTAAAAAACTCTGAGACAAGTTGTGTTCTAATTCTGTAAGCCAGTGTCTGTGTAAAACAAATTTTGCCTTGAGGTGTTTAAATGATTTTTTCCTTGAGTCAGTAATTTTTAATAATAATAAAAAAAAAATTGAGTGTTCACTTGCCTCCTTTTAAAACACTTAAGGTCTTTATTTGATACAAATGTTATTTTGGAAATGCAACACATTACACTAATTACTTAATCCAAATTGGCTTCACTTCCTTAACTCTAAAGTAAGAACAATCAGGGATGAACACAGTTCATGCAACACAGTTTCTGCCACATAATCTCAGACAACGAATGGTTTATTGTATAATTCACGTTCTGTGCATTTTGAAATAACTAAATTTTTAAAAATCTGAAAAATTTTAGCCTCATATTTGAGTATCAAATTTGAAAAGTGGTCAAGATTGTATTGTTTTAAAGGAGCAAGCTGAGTTAACTGAAAATTGTGTTTGTAGTATTGTCATTTGGCAGCAACACTTTCTGGCAAACAGAAATACAAAATAGACAACATCATCATTCATGCTCTACATATATCAGAATTTTCTGAGTAATTTGGTAATAATTGTAGAATCCATTTTTAAATGATCAATATTAACAAATTTTTAATTTTATAAAAATGTTACTCAAGTTCTTCTTATGTTGTGGTGTGAACACTGTTGTTGAAAATATTAAAAATTTTGGAAAGATTTTTAGATGTGATTAAAAATCATTTGAAGAGGATTTAAAATCACCACAACATCCATTATTTTAGATGAGGGATTTTTAGAAATAGTGTTAAGAAAAATAGGCCTGGCATGTTGGCTTCCCTTTTGTTTCTAATTGAGCTTATTTGGATCATCTCTCTTCTTTTCTTGGTTAATCTCACTAATGGTCTATCGATTTTGTTGATCTTTTCGAAGAATTAGCTTCTTAAATTTTATTTATCTTTTGTTGTTTTGTTTGTTTCACTTTCCTTTACTTCTGCTCTGATCTTTGTAATTTATTTTTATTTATTTATTTATTTATTTAGATGGAGTTTTAGTCTGTCACCCCTGGGCTGTAGTGCAGTGGCATGATCTTGGCTCTCTGCAACCTTCGCCTCCCTGGTTCAAACAATTCTCCTGCCTCAGCCTCCGGAGTAGCTGGGATTACAGGCGTGTGCCACCACTACTGGCTAATTTTTTATATTTTTAGTAGAGACGAGGTTTCATCGTATTAACTAGGATTGTCTTGATCTCCTGACCTCGTGAACCACCTGCCTGGGCCTCCCAAACTGCTGGGATTACTGGTGTGAGCCACCATGTCTGGCCCTGTCGTTTTTTTTCTTCTGCTTGTCTTGGGTTTGGTTTGTTCTTGTTTCTCTAGTTCTTGAGGTGTGACCTCAGATTGTCTATTTGCATTCTTTCAGACATTTAATGCTATGAACTTTCCTGTTAGCACCAG
Source organism: Sapajus apella (assembly GCF_009761245.1). Lineage (NCBI taxonomy): Eukaryota > Metazoa > Chordata > Mammalia > Primates > Cebidae > Sapajus > Sapajus apella. The sequence continues at coordinate 20,151,875 of NW_022436944.1, read as the reverse complement.
TTTTGCTGCCAGGGGTTTTGATAAGTTGTGTCACTATTATTGTTCAGCTCAAAGAATTTTTAAATTTCCATCTTTATTTCACTGCTGACCCAAAGATCATTCAAGAGCAGATTACTTAATTTTCATGTATTTGTATAGTTCTGAGGGTTCATTTTGGGGTTAATTCCCAGTTCTATTCCACTGTGGTCAGAGAGGGTATTTGATATAATTTTTTTTAATTATTGAGATTTGTTTTGTATTCTACCATATGGATTATCTTGATGAATGTTCCATGTGCTGATTAAAAGAATGAGTATTTCTATACATGAACAATGAACTAGCTAAACAAGAAATCAAGAAAGCAATCTCATTTACAATAGCTACAAAAATAAAAAATAAAAATAACCCCACAGGAATAAAATTAACCAAGGCGATAAAAGACCTCTACGAAGAAAACTATAAAAACTAATGAAAGAAATAGAAGATGACAAAAACAAATGAAGAGGCATCTCACACTTACAATCAAAAGAATTAATATTGTCAAAATAATGATACTACTCAGAGCAATCTACAGATTCATTGCAATTCCTATCAAAATACCAATGTCACTCTTCACAGAAATAGAATAAAAAATCTCTTTTTCTTTTTTTAAATTATATTTTAAGTTCTGAGGTATATGTGCAGATCGGACAGGATTGTTACTTAGGTATACACATGCCATGGTTTTTGCTGCATCCATCCCCTATCATCTACATTAGGCATTTCTTCTAATGTTATCCCTCTCCAATTCCCCCACCTCCTGCTATCCCTTCCCTGTCCCCCCACCCCACAATAGGTCCTGGTGTGTGATGTTCCCCTCCCTGTATCCATGTGTTCTTATTGTTCAACACCCACTTATGAGTGAGAACATGTGGTGTTTGGTTTTCTGTTCCTGTGTCAGTTTGCTGAGAATGATGGTTACCAGCTTCATCCATGTCCCTGCAAAGGACATGAACTGATCCGTTTTTATGGCTGCAGAGTATTCCATTGTGTATATGTGCCATGTTTTTTTACAGTTTATCATTGATGGGCATTTGAGTTGGTTTTAAATTTTTGCTATTTTGAACAGTGCCACAATGAACATACATGTGCATATGTCTTTATAGTAGAATGGTTTATAATCCTTTGTGTATATACCCAGTAATGGGATTGCTGGGTCAAATGGTATTTTAAAATGTTTATGGAACTACAGAAGACCCTGAATAGCCCAAGCAATCCTAAGCAAAAAAGAATGAAGCCAGAGGTTTTACAGCACTGGACCTCAAAACATTTTACAAAGCTGTAGTAGCCAATACAGCATGGTGCTGGCATAAAAACAGACACATAGACCAATGGAATGGAATGAACAACCCCGAAATTAATCCACATAACTATAGCCAGCTGTTGTATGTCCAAGGTGCCAACAACACTCACTGGGGAAAGGACAATCACTTCACTCTTTTCCCTAGAAAACTGGATATCTACATCTATATCTAAATCTACATATATATGTGCCAAAGAATGAAACTAGATTCCTCACCTGTCACCCTATCCAAGATCAACTCAAGGTGGATTAGAAACATAAGCATAGGACCCAATACTATAAAACTACTAGGAGATAGCATAGGGAAAATGCTTCAGGACATTGGTCTTGAAAAAGATTTTATGAGTAAGACCTCAAAACACAGACAACAAAAGCAAAAATAAACAAATGAGATTATATCAAAACTAAAAAACTTCTGTAAAGCAAAGGAAACACTAGTTAGAGTAGAAAGACAGTCTACAGAATAAGATAAAATATTTGCAAACACTCATCCAACAAGAATATATAAGGACTCAAACATCTCAGACAAAACAAAACAAGCAACCTGAATAAAAAATGGGCAAATGATCTGAACATTTTATTGAAAGAAAACATATAAATGTCCAACAAATATATGAAAACATGCTCAATATTAATAATCATTAGGAAAATACAAATCAAAACCACAATGAGATATCATCTAACCCCAGTTAAAATGGCTATTAACAAAAAGAGACAAAAATAAGAAATTGTGTTGAGAATGCAGGAAAAAATGAACTTTTAAACACTGCTAGTATAAATCAGTACAACCACTATGGAGAACAGTATGGCGGTTCCTCAAAAAACTACAAATAGAACTGCCATGTGATCCAGCAATCCCACTACCAGGAATTTATTAATAGGAAAGAAAACCATTATATTGAAGAGATATTTGCGCCCTTATGTTTATTATGACATTATTCACAATAGCCAAAATATTAGTAGCTGTCCAGTAACAGATGAATGGAAAAAGAAAATGTGGTATATATTCATAACTGAATACTATACAGCCATAAAAAAAAATGAAAGCCTACATTCATGGCACCATGAATAGAATTGGAGGACATTATGCTAAGTAAAATCAGCCAGGAAAAGAAAGTTAAACACCACAAGTTCTCATTCATATGCAGAAGCTAAAAAAAGTTTATCTCACACAAGCAGAAAGTAGCACAGAAGGTATTAGAGGTTGGGAGTGGTAGTGGGGAGCGATAAATAGGGAGAGCTTTGTTAAGGGATACAAAATTGCATTTAGATAAGAAGAATAAATTCCAGTGTTTTATACCACTGTAGTATGACTATAGTTAATAACATACTATATAGATTTAAATAACTAGAAAGAGAATATTGAATGTTCTCAAACACACAGAAAAATGGATAAATATTTGAAATGATGAATATGTTAATTATCCTGATCTGATACATTATACGTATTGAAACATGATGCATTATACATATTGAAACACAATACATTATACATATTGAAATATGATACATTATACATATTGAAGCATTGCTATGCACCCCATGAATATGTACAATTATTATTTGTCAATTGAAAAATTAAATTTAAAAGTAACCTTTACATTTATTCCTATGGGAAAATTCATCTTAAATTATGTTTGTTTTTGAATTATGTGAGATCTTCAGGAATGCATCCCTTTCAAAATATTAGACCACCCAGAATCTTTTAAGTTCAAATCTTATTTCATCCCCTGTGTGCTGCTGCAATGCTTAAACAATTTGTTTAAATAAATGCTCCTTATAAAGCTCACATTTATGAACTGATAACATTTTTAAAAATACCTCTGACGTGCCTTTCTAAATGAACAAAAAAAAAATGTATCTTGCAGTGAAGAAGCGCATTTCCCCTTCTGCAAGCTCCAGGATGGTCTTAGGCTGTATTTTCCTTGTAGAGCTGCAGGAAATTCCCTTACTTGTCCTTCATACATCTGGCCTGTGTTAAGAGATGCTGATTTGGCAAAGTCCAGCAGCTTTTCTGATACTCCTCAGGCAGATAAGTTACCAGTCAGGGCCTACATATCCAGCTCAGCTGGGACAATTGTGAAGTCAAGACCAAGATGCTTCTTGTTTACTGAAGTCTGCTGATGACTCTTCTTAACCCACATCAATTCTCCACATTATGACCCCTGGATACCTACACCAGAGGTAGCAAACTCTGCTTAGTGCTTCTCAGAGACATGGGAGATAAAAAGTGTATTTTCGACAGCATTGTACACTTAACAGCCCTGTGAGGTCTTCAGCATTATGTGGCTGGCCTGCAATACCTTCTACTCATGGTCCCCAATGTTAGCAAGGGGCAGAAACTCTTGGTTAGGGCTAAGCAGGACACTCACCTGAAATCCTAGAGATTGTCAGAGCCTATATATAGCTAGTTCATTCTTTCAGGACATTTACTGATGAAGACATGGCTCTGCCTAAAAATAGTTATGGTAACACATTCACAAAAACAACACAAAACAACAAACAACAAACAAAACAAAACAATAAAAAATTAATAGTTTGGGCCACAATTTGCTCTCACTTTAAAATGAGCTATAATTATTGAAAAATTAGAAACTAGAAATCTTCCAAATGGAAGTTATTTCTGCCATATGCTACAGACAGTGTGTGAGAAAGGTTTTCCCAAGTTACACAGTATATATGCTTAGCATATATTTTCTATTATCAAGGCTGCCGAGCTAACTGTTTAAATAAATGCTGCCTGGAGAGTTTATGTGAATAAGAGCTTTATTATCTAACTCTGCTGCTTATTTTATGAAGTTGACTTTTTTTCTCAAGGCTTACTTCAAGTATACACCTTCCCCCTCTTCTACAACTCCTGCCATCAGTATTGTGAACCATAGTTATAGACATAAAAATGCAAAATGGATTTTATTATGCTTATTTTTACATTTTAGTTTATCAGATGCATTTGAAACCATAAATAATGAAAACTATAGAAATGTGAAAAACTATATCTCTACTTGATTTTCATGTGCATTTGTAGAATTATATGAATTATCCATATAATAACAGTTTATTTTTCCCCTAAGAGTTTACAGAATTATTTTTAAAGTAAATTTAAAAGGAAGTTACTTATCAACTTTTTACTGTAAGACTTCTAAATAGGAACTGATTTATGATGACAGTTTAATGTTCTTGTTATTCTGAGTGATATTAAAATATGTAGTAAATATTAAGGGCATGGTTGCCAACCAAAGAGAAGGGGTATTGGCTCAATGGGGTTGTCCCTTACAAATAACTGTGAGATCAGCTCTTATATAGCCCTATTCATTTCTCCTTTTCCTATAATTTACATAGTTTTTTTTCTAAAGGAGAAACACAGAAAAGAAAGAGCGTGATGGATAGTTTTTGCCATTCCATCTAGTCTCAGTAGGACAAAATGCTTCGTTGATAAATTGGGGACTGCATTACAACTAGAAGGATTCTTAAAGAGTATCAATTTTAAATTAATTTAACCAGAGGATCGTTGCTGAATATATGAATTTGTTCAAATTCTTCCAGTGCATGAGATATCATTTATAAGTTATTGTGCTGGTCGGAACACAATGACATGCAAGGACAGGTTGAAAAGTGCAAAATTGCTCAAAGAAAGCACATTGTCCAAATTTAGATTGTGGCAGCTAGGCACACAAGCTTGGGATCCACTACTTTTTTAACAAAAAAAAAATTGACTACTAATTTAGCCCATTTTATGGTCAAAATAGGCCCATTTAGCCTATTTTATCATCAAAATAATTATATTGGTCATCTACTGACTGCCAGGTATTGCTGGGAGCACTTTAGTTACCTTAGATTAGAGCTGCATCTTCTGCAGGTTTACGTTCTAAAGTTACTTTATAGAGCTGGATTCATTAATATCAAAATTATCCTTGGATATCTCTTACCACAGCATCACCATGGAGACTGAAATTCCATCCCTCAATAAATATGGAACCAGTTTTTTTCCCTTAGCTTTGAGACAGGTTGCCATTTCTTGCTTTAATTACAGATTAAATAATTAGCTTGCACTTAAGAGAAATGCCTGTTTTAAAACAGTATAAATAATGTGAGATGGCAGGATGCTTACACCACAAGAGATGCATTGCACCTGAGACCAAATGAAGGATGAACGCGCACACTTCACAGACTGAAACATAATTTCTTTGAGAAGAGAAGTGGAATCTCCTACATCTTTCAAAAGTGCTATTTCTTATTCTCCATTTATCCTCCATGCTTCTGAGGCCCAAGTGTGTATTGCTGAATTTCTTTTACCACTAGTTGAATATGCATATTGTGTTATTCCACTGTATCTGTAATACCTGTGACAACTCTGAAAGGTAGAGTGATTATTTTGATTTAAAATATTTTTTAAAACCCTGAGGCTAGGAGAGGTTAAAGAACATGCTACCGATTACATTACTGGCAGAACTGAGTCTGAAGAAAACACTGGCTTCAAGACATCGTGTTCCCATGGGTGCATATAATCCCTTGAGCTAGTGCTTTGATAGCATATTGATTGCAGAAACTCTATCAAGGCCCTTTCTCTATCCAGGAAGGCCTAATCTTCAAATGTTCTATCTTTGGAAGCTATATGTACAGACTGGAAATACTGCTTATGCATCTATTTCAACTGTGGGATGACAGGATTCTCATCATGTCTCTAAATGCAGGGTCTGAAAAAAAAATGCTGAATCTTTCCACACACAGAGCAATTAAAGATCTGTAAATAAAAATATAAAATTAAAATTCTAGTCTTAAAATGCTATCTACTATTAGTTATTAGGGATATCAGCTATTTGGCTGACCCATACGAAATTACCATTTCCAAGGGTGAAAAATGTTGATTATAAGCAATTTCATAGGGTTCAAATTAAATTTATCACCATGACTTTTATTGTAGAAAATGGCCTGTGAATCAATGTTGTGTTTTCTGGACACCTTATACATTGTGGCCTTCTGATGTCTCTTTATTAATTTAAGTTTTTTGTTTGTTTGTTTGGCTTTTTGTTTATTTATTTGTCTTCTTCCTCTCTCTCTCTCTTCAGAGCAATTATCAAAATCTAGATTAGTTTTGTCTATTTTTTTTTTTTTTACCTGTTTAACCTCTGAATTCCCCGCATAGAATTTACTTTCACCACCTAGAAAAGTACCTGGAGCATAGAAAGCATTCAATAAATATTTGTTGAATAAAATAAACTTGATGGGGATGAAAATATCTGCCTAAAATGTTGAATTATTAGATATATTTTCTATTTGGAGTGCTGCTATAAAACATACATTTCCAATTCCCCAATGTCCTTTGAAAAAGGCAAATTAATTCATTTCATTAGTGATATTGTAGTGCCTGTGGCATGACTTGTCATTGTGGTTACAATAGACTAATGATTGTATAATGAGAGTTTATTTATCATGGAACCAATTTTTGCTATAGAACTGAAGTATAAGTAATGATGTATCAGCATTTACTTCATGAATACTGTTACAGAGTTTGTTAGTTGGTCATAAAAGTTCTCCTTAGGCTGAAACAACTAGTGGGTAAACATTGCATATATCACATATAATATATCAAAAGAAGACTGCAGTGGTCCTTTTTAAATCAAGGAACAAACATTGCATACAAAATTACTTTTATACAATGAGTGTAAATCGATTGAAGAACCCCAATATGTCTTATCACTTATATTTCTTGATGACATTCAGCACCTTGGAAATAATGGTAGACCTGAAATAAGTCTGATAAGATAATGTGTGTACTGATAAGAAAAAGATGAAATTCTACAGGAAATTCATTCAGAGAAGAAAATTAGATTTATCAGATAATATGAGGGTCAATATGGCTTAAAAATTCACACCAAAAAAACCCAGCAAGAAATACAATTCTGGCTTCTGGTATCACCACACCAGCATTCTTGACATTGAAATGCAATATGACCTTTCACAAATATAAGAGACAGATTTTTACAAGCCTTCTGTGTAAGTCATTATTTTTTGAGAAAATACAATTTGGCTACAAAAATTCCTCTTATGTCTAAAAAAATTATTTTGTAAAACATATTATTTTGTTTGACAATACTCAAAAATCCTTCCTCAGACTATGGAGGTGCCAATCAAGTGACTTTTCCTATGAGATTAATGTGGTTAAAAAAGTTACCCATCGCTGTAGTGAGCAGCCAAGGCATGGAAGGGGCATCCTGGAGCTTCTGTTTTTCTGGTAGCTAGAGTAGGCAGATTTTGCAAATATCCAGCCTTAGGAAATAGTGGTGACCGGTTCTGGAACTAGTAAGTATTAACAACTACTTTTCTAATGACTAAAACGTTAAAAGCTTCCTCAGAAGTGGCAAGCTTTTTGCTATGTCAGGGGTTTTGAATATTGTTTTATTTCATTTGGGCTAGTATAAAAAAATGCCATAAACTGGGTAGCTTTTGTAAACAACAGAAATTTATTTTTCCTGGTTCTGGAGAATGAGAAGTCCAAAGTCAAGATGCTGGTAGATTCGGGGCCTGCTTTCTCATTCATAGACAGTGATTTCTCTCTCTGCTCTGATGTGGTGGAAACTGTGAGGGGTGTCTCCCTTGGGCCTTTTTTAAAGAGCACTAATCTCTTTCATGAGAGCTCTACACTCATGACCTAATCACTCCCAAAGTCTGTACCTCCTATTACCATCACATTGAGGCTTGGGATTTCAAAACATGAACTTTATGGAGACACAAACAGTCATACTATAGAATACATTTTATCTGCCAAGAATATTTTTCTCTTAATACTGACTTACCCTTCCAGGATTCTGTTTTTATATCATTGTCTCAGAAAAGCCTTCCTCACCTTCCTCCAACTACACCCCGATGGCCACACATACACACACACATATACACACTTTCTATCGCACTTTCTTATGGTTCCTTCAATATTTTCTTCACAGCACCTTAATATGTGTGTGACCATTAGCTTCATAAGGGCAGGCATGTTCTTTCATTTTATTGCTATATCCCCCAAATCTAGCTGAGTACCTGGCATGTAGTGGAGGCTTAATAAACATTGCTGAATGCTTGACTTTTTGAAGCTGTTTTAATTCTGTTCCTTTGTGTTTTTCTTTGAACTGGAATTTACAATAGATACAGATTGTATGTTCCTTTTCAGCACTGCCTTGTTTTGTTTCCAGCCTTAATCCTACACTTCTGCCAAATCAGCCATTTGTCATCTTACAGATGGCTCAATGACTGCTCACTGCAGCAGCTGCTCTGGGATTGGCTCTCCTGTAAGATTCATGGGCAAGGCAAGTTTCTTCAGTTTCAAAGTTTGCGTTCTATTCAATCAGCTTTTATTGTACCTCTGCAGTTCGTTCTACACAGTGCTCAGAGCTTAAATACAAAAATGAAGATGAGGTTTTTACATTAGAGGATGTTTGAGTCAAGGGGTAGGGAGAGAAACACATGGATAGACCAATGCAGTAAAATGTGCCAAAAGTCACATTCAGGATATTAAAGGATTTGGCCTAAACTAGGGAAAGTGGTTTTCTCACTGCTGTGACTTGCTGACGTGCCAGAGTACATGGCATTTATATTCAGTGTATTCAGTGATTCTCTCAGAGAAGCAAGGACTCTGCAAGTTGAATCATTAGAGTAACACGCTGGATTGTGATAAGAGTTCTTAAATACCCACATGCAAAATTTGTCTAGGGAAGAAACTTCATTGGTCTCATTCTTAGTCTGGATTTCCTTTTAAATGCAGAATTCTAAGCTGTAATCTCTAATTTCTAATGAAAGATACTGCTTCAGTATTTTCCTTTTAAGTGTTCTAGCTATTTCTGATACTGTCAGCCCTCCAGACCTTGCCCTTTTTTTTCACAAAATCAACATTATCATTATAGAAATTGTATTCTACCAGCCACAACCTTCTCTTTCACCCTCTCTTCGCTACAGGAAATTACTTATTTTCACATAAATTGTCTTTGTTTTGAAGATATTTTCACTTTAAACAACAGAAATAAATAATTAAATTTGATGGAAAGTAGAGCTTTCCATCTTTCTCCATTCTATTGTTCTGACTGATGGATGGAAATGCGAAGTCAGTTCTCAGGGCCAGTGGGTTTCATCCTAGTACCTCACTTTTTAATGGCCAATATCTTTAAAATGCTCACACACAGTGGGTTGGGATTGTTAATGTAAATACTAGGAAACAATGATCATTGGTTTTTAGGCATTTATAGCATTTGATTGTGGAAATCTGTACCGTTTCCACTGAGCCTTATTTGAGAAGCCTGCTATACTATCCCAGTTGGATTTAACTGTTTGTTTTTAATGGTTTTATTTATTTACCTTTTTTGTTTTTTTTTTTTAGTATTTACCTATATCTATTATACTTAATTCCTTCTTGAAATATAGTCTGTTGGAAGATAGAATTTGAGCTCTGAGAGGAACCTCATTTCTGGAAGGATGGATAGAGATCAAATTGGCAGTACTAGCTAGAAGTCATGAGTCATATCTGCCTCCAGACAAATTATAGCTTATGTTTGCGTAGCACTTCACATGTGCCAAATAGATTTTTCAAAGGCTATCTCATATAATTTTCACATCTTTCCTGTAAGTTAGTTCCTCATAACTCCATTTTATGGATAAGAACACAGGGTTTAGGAGAAGTCAAGTGATGGTTCAAAGACCACGGGGCAAGTACAGGAAAATGACAGTCAAGGAGGACCTTGACTTTCAAATTCCATAACATTTATGCATCTTCTGAATGCAGTGCCACTTCTCATAAGTTGTACTGGTCTCCTCCAGGCCAATAAGTCATCTTTATATCCACACCCACTATGGCTACTCTACCTGGCACACCGTGAATTTTAATGCATACATTGCTTGCTTGGAATGAATTTGTTCTTTGGGCTAAAGTATGTTTATTAGTTACTCTATTTTCCTTATAGAAAAGAGTGTTCTACAACCATATTTTACAGTCCAGAAAAAAACAAAAAAAAAACAAAAAAAAAAAAAGCAAAACAACA
>NW_022436944.1:20106696-20141437 GCF_009761245.1 Sapajus apella | reverse complement strand
AACAACAACCACCAAGAACCTCACAATTCCTCGAAAAAGAATCCAATGGCATCTAAGCTTCAGTTACACTTCTAGCTATGCTGTGAGCAGCCACACCAAGGCCCAAGTCATCTTGCTGATTGAGAGCACATTTTGAGTTCCCCCCATTGTTCCTGGCAACCTTGCTCCTGTGCAGCAAGCAGGATATTCAACTTGACAAGGCTCTTTCTTTCTGGATCAGGAAGGGAGCAAGGTTCTTGTCAGTTTGAATCATGAGCCCACACTTGGCAGAGCCGAGTGGACAGGCACAGTGGGGGAAGGTGCCATGTGCACACTGTCCCTGCCCGGTCATGTGGGCCTCTTTCCCCATCTCCCAAATAACTCAACTGGCTTCAAGTTATTCTTCTCTGAGAGGGCCTCTTTCCCATTAGGCCAGTTAATTTGCTTCTGACACTGAATCTCCTTGTTGTCAAGCTTCTAAAATTTTATTTTAAGGCTTCATCTCTCTATGTACATTTTCTCTTCCAGAGCTGCAGCTGAAAATATCCAATCCTGCAATTCTCAAGGTTTTAATGTTTTAAAATACATTTCTAAGGATGAAAACTCCTTTTTTGGAGTCCACATCAAAGGGCTTTTGGAAGCCATCAAAGAAAACTGAAAATCTAGTATACACTGTCCTAAAAATAATTTGTGTTTATTATTTTTCTTAACTGAGCACTAAAAGAATGACAAATAGAATCAATAAAAATGAAGTCTGGAAATTCTGCTTATGTAATAAAAAAAGCATCTTATTATTTCAACTCTTTATCGCTAAAAGTTCACACTTTCAACGTGTTTTTTTCTTAACAAGGAAAGAACAAATCTTTATTGATTCAGGATCCTAACAGATGTCTGAAAAGTAAGTAATCTGGCCCTGTTATTTTCATAGGCATTGAGAACAATTTTTAAAATTATTTTTATACAAATGTGAAGTTTTATCCTTTGCTGCTTTTGTTTATTTTATGGCGAAATAGCAGTAAAGATTTTTTGGATTATGTGTAACTCTTTCTTTAGAATATTTTTATAGCAACAAACTCTTATCACTAGGTTTTTCTGATGTAATTATAGGATGTTGTAATGCTCCCTATTCAATCAACTTGCCGAATATATCAACAAACCACATAATTAAGAGAGAGAGGAAAAAGAAAATGACGAAAAATGTTAAATTTAGTCAAAACAGTTATCCTTGGCTTTCAATAATCTTTTTCAATAATATTTCAGCTGAATTTAAAATTCAAATAATAAATATAACACTTTCCATAACAAACTGAATTTTCTGTCTAGTTACCTAATAGTAAATTATACTTCACTATACTTTTACATGTACATCTAAATTTTAGACTGCATTTATAATTTCTACCATTCTCTGGGGCTGTTGATGATAACCTGCTTTATTTATTTATTTATTTTAGTTTCCATGTCTTGGATATACCTGCTGGCTTCCTTTACCAGAAAATTAATAGAGGCAATGTATTATTATCATTCTATTACTGACTTAGCTACCTTTTGGGTGTAGCTCTTTCCCACAGGGTTATCATTATGAATTACTCTAGTATATTAAATCATCATTGTTATCATTGACTGATAATTATTTTTGAGTATTTACCTAAACACAGTGGCACCTAATAGTGTCCTGTAATACTGGACATATTTTTAGTTATAGTTCCTACCCCAAAAAGATTTTACATTCTATAAAACCAGTAATATAGACCAGCATATAGGTTAATGGTTATTCATAAAATTTGGAAAAAACTCAAATTTGTATATATTTGTATATGCATTTTATCTGTTAAAGTTGAAGCTACATAGTACTTAGGATAAAGGTGAGTTGAGATAAGAGTCAAGAGAAAAGATTCAGAACATTCAAGCCGAGATTAAAGCGCACAGTAGAAAAATTTAGGGGGCAGGAAATTGGGACCTTCAGCAGAGTAAAGATTGCTTCTCCTGTAAATAGATGTGCAAGAAAGTTGTTAATAAATTATTTAGGGTTGAGAAGGTATCTATATCCAGCAGATGGATGAGGCTTTCATATCAATTATGAAAACAATGTATTGCTGAAAACCTGTATGGGTCACAAATGCCGGAGTATATAGTCTGAGGATTTGATAATCTTTCTGAGGCAGTCTCACCCTTTCAGCTTTTAAATACAGAATCAGAAAGGACATCTGTGGCAGATTCCTTTATGTCGCTATCATCTGGCACTACTGGAAATATATTAGGAAGCAAAGACTACTAGCTTAGCAGGATCTTCATGAGGCCCCACCTCATTGAACTCATTGATTGGCAACAGTATGGCCAGGTGCAGGTAAGGGAGGCAGTGATGGGAAAGTGAGGGGGAGTCACTGAAATCTCATTTCCAATTCAGTTAATAGATTTCCCAAATGCAAATAATGCTCATGCAACACAAAGCAAAAGTTGGCTAAAAGTTTGATTTGACCTTTTTCTGGTTGGTTTGTTTAGTTGAAAATGTGGCTATGTATTCTCACAAAAATGTAAAATAAATGTTAAAATAGTTCACATATGATCAAGTGAGCTATTTGAAGTGGAGGTAATAAGGCATACTTTAAAATGAAATATAAAATCACCTGTAGAAGGCTAGACTTTGAACTTACTGGGCATGTAACATGTGTTTTAAGTTAGTGGTTTTGTGATTTTTGATTTATGCCACTGTACATAATAGAACGTTGTTTGATAGACCTCACTAAGTGGCCTGGCATTAAACCAGACCTGTCATCTAGAGGGGAGAAAGGCAATTCGAATTTCATCTAAATAAGCTCATATTAAATGAAGGAAAAACAAATGTGACACAGCTGCTGTAGCCTTGTGAAGTTAAAATGCTTACAAATATTTTATGTCTGCAATATAAGACCGCTTACTAACGGGAGAATCTTATTTGTGCCAGATTGTCTTTGATATAATTTGGTAATAAAAATGCTATAGGGTTAGTATTTATGAACTCTATAGGTTATAATAACATGCTTCCTGTGTTATTACTTTAACAGATAATAAGAAAAAACTATGTGCTGTCACTTAACTTAGTGTGTACAACATGTGCACACTCAACTCTTTATACATCAAGAAATCTAGATTCTTTTAACATTTACATGTAAACTTTTAACTCTACATTGTTTTAAATTTTCTACTTATATATTTTAAGTTCTCATAATGTTTTCTTCTGAACACAGTTCAGGTTTCTCACGTATACTGTGTTAACTTAAACTGATTCAAAATCCAATAAAGAATTTATCACTGGTAATAAAATAGAGGCATTAGTTCTTGCCTTTCTATATCATATCTTTGTATGTTTTCTGTAGAAGAATACCCCACTAATCTGGCTTTTTTGATCATTTGTTTATTTGTTACTGTTTTAAAATACCAGCTGGAAATTGTTGATTCAAATTAAATTTGGATGTCCATTCTAATTCATTTCTCTTCTCTGTGTCATTGAAGCCATAATAGATCTTTTGTAATTTTTAACTCTGCAGTTTGTATTGGATATAACTAGGTAAGCATAGACAGCTTGTTGTTTTATTTCGATTGTAGTAAAATATAATGTAAAACTTACTATCCTAGCCATTTCTAAATGTATAGTTCAGTAGTGTTACATGCATTCACATTGTTGTGCAACCCATCTCTAGAACATTTTCATCTAACAAACTGAAACTCTGTGCTAATTAAACAAAAACTCCACATTTTTCCCTACTCTGAGCCCCTAGCAATCAACATTCTACTTTAAGTTTCTATGAATTTGACCACTCTAAATATCACATATAAGTGGAATCATATAGCACTTATATATTTTGTGACTAGTTCATTTCATTTGACATATGTCCTCAAGGTTCATCCATGTATTAGTCAAGGTTCTCCAGAGAAACACAATGAAAAAGTTGTATGGATGGCACATAAAAAGAAATTTAGTTAAAGAAATTGGCTCATGCAATTATGGAGAACAGTTAAGTCCAAAATCTGCAGAGTGGGCTGGGTAGGCTAAAGAACCAGGCAATAGCCAATGTTGCAGTTCAAATTTGAAGGTTTCTGCTGGCATAATGTTTTCCCTTTATAAGGCTAAATTATAATCCAGTGTATGCATATAAAACATTTTGCTTATGCATTCATCAGTTGATGACATTTGGGTTGCTTTTACCTATTGTCTATTGTGAATAGTGCTGCTATGAACCCGGGTGTGAAAATATCTCATTAAAATTCTACTTTCAGTTATTTTGGATACATACTTGGAAGTGAATTTTTTGGTCCATGTAGTAATTTTGTTCTAAATTAAAATGATTATACCATTTTCCATAGTGGCTGCACCATTTTACATTGCCACCCAGAGTATACAAAGATTCCTAGTTCTCTAAATTCTCAACACTTGTCATTTTCCATTGTCTTTTTGTTTTTAAATAGCAGCCATCTTAATACCTGCTAGGTTATATCTCATAGTAGTTTCATTTGTATTTCTCTAATGATTAGTGATGTTGAGCATCGTTTCACCTGCTTATTGGCCATTTGTTTATTCTCCGGAAGAATTCAATGCCCTTTGCCAATTTTTAAAATAAAGGTATTTGGGGTTTTTGTTGTTGAGTTTTAGGAGTTTATATGTTCTAGATAGTAACCTTTTGCTGTGAACTGATTGACTTTGCCTTCCCAAAATTCATTTGGTGAAGCCGTAATCCTCAATGTGACAGTATTCGGATGTGGGGTTTTGGGAGGTCAGTAGTAGGTCATGAGGGTGGAAACTTCCTGAATGAGATTATTGTCTTTATAAAAAAAGATAGAAGAGAAACAGAGATGGTCTCTTGCCCATGTGAGGATATACCAAACCAGGAAGACCTTCCCCAGGAACTGAATAGGCCAGCACCTTGATCTTAGATTTCTTGGTCTCCAGAACTGTGAGAAATAAATTTCTGTTGTTTAAACTACCTAGTTTATGGCATTTGTTATGGCAACCCAAGCTGACTAAGATACCCTTTATCAGATATATGATTTGTGAATATTTTCTTCTGTTCTGCAGGTTGACTTTTCACTCTGCTGATTGCTTCATTCGATGTTTTTCAGTTTCATATAGTCCCTTTCGTTTATGTTTGGTTTTGTTGCTTGGGTTTTTGGTGTCATATCCAAGTAATCTTTGCCAAATCCAACGTCACAGTTTTTTACTCATGTTTTCTTCTAAGAGTTTCATAGTTTTGGGTCTTATATTTAAATCTGATCCACTTTAAGTTTGTTTTTTTATATGGTGCAACATAGGATTCCAATTTTATTCTTTCACATCTGGATATCCAGTTTTCTTAGTACCATTTGTTGAAGAAACTATTCTTTTTCCCACTGAGTGTTCTTAGCACCCTCGTTGAAAATAATCTGACTATATATGAAAGTTTATTTGAGGATTTTCTCTCTATTCTGTTTCATTGGTCTCTATGTCTGTTGTTATGCTGGTATCACAATGTTTTGATTGTTTGCAATAAGTTTTGAAATCAAGAAATCTGAGTTTTCTAACCTGTTATTCTTTGTCAAGATTATTTTGCCTATTCAGGGTCCCTTGAGATTTCATATGAATTTTAGGATGCATTTTTCTATTTCTGCAAAAAAAGTCATTAGTATTTTGATAGTGCATTAAATCTGTAGATTATTTTGAACAGTGTTGATATCATAGCATTAAGTCTTCTAATCTATAAACATAGATGTCTTTTTATTTATTTGTATCCTCTTTAATTTCTTTCAGTAATGTTTTATGGTTTTCTGTGAACTAGTCTTTTGTCTTTTTGGTTAAGTTTATTCCTAGGTATTATATTCTTTTTGGTGCTACTATAAACTAAATGGGTTTCTTAATTTTCTTTTTGAATTGTCCATTGTTAGAATATAGAAACACAATGGATTTTTATGTGTTAATGTTGTATCTTGCAACTTTGCTGAATTCATTTATTAGTTCAGTTTTGAGTGAGTAATCTTTATAGGGTTTTCTACACATAAGACCATTTTCTTTCCTGTGGAACCAAAACTTCTATAGTCAGGGCTCCATTATCAGATGCTATATTTACCACCAGGCACATACTTCCTCTTATCTGGGTGAAATAAATGAACTTGAAGTACCATACCTGTTGATCCATATCTCATCTATGTATACTGAGAGAAAGAAAAAATAGCACCAAGCTATAAAAAGGGAAAAACTAATCTGAATGGAACAGAGTTAGTATGGGAAACCAGAAAATATCACAATAGGTATAGTTAGTATATTCATGGGTATTTTAAATACTATTGCATCCATTAAAACAATTCAACAGCTAAAATAGGCAGCACTAAAAAAAAATTCCTGGAAGTTAAACTTAATCTCTGTGTGTCACTTTATTCTTTCATTTATAAGCTGATTCTCCTAACCCAATGGTTTTCAAAGTGTAGTTCCCAGATCTGCAGCATTAGTGTCACCTGAGGACTTGTTAGAAATACAGATTCTTGAGGCCCAACACAGACTTACAGAATTAGAAACTTTGAGTTTGGTGCCCAGTAGTTTCTATTTTATTGAGCTCTGCAGTTGATGCATACTAAAGTTTGAGAACTACTGCTTGACTGTACACTGGAATTATCTAAGTAAGTAAAAAACATAATGATGCCTGGCAATTCTGATTTAATGGACTTGGGGCACAACTTGGGCACTGAGAGCTTAAAAAGTGCCTACATGATTCTAATATAAGGCATTTTCATCCTTCTCCAGATATGGGTGAAGCAGTGGTTTACAAACCTCTTTGTTCATTGGACTCACTTGGGGAGCTTCACAAACACTGATATATGTAATATCCCCAATGATTTCAATTTAATTGGACTGAAATATGACCTGATCTTTGAAAGACAAAAGCATAATTTTGATATGTAGGCTATTTTGGGAAACACTGGGTCAAAGACTAACTTCATAGTTCTGAAGGTAAATTCCTAGTTCTAAAAACCAAATTCCTAGATCTAAAACAGACACAAAGTTTATGGGATTCACAAAGACTAACTAGATGTATGAACGTAACTAAAGTAAGATTTAGCTGCCTCCCAACATCTCTACACAAAACCGAGGTGTTAAACTATGTTCCATAGTCCAAGGTAAGGTAAAGTGAGTACTGCTTTTCAACCTTGGCAGCACATTAAAATTCCACAAGAGCTTTAAAATTTTCTCATGTCCAGGCCTTACCTTAGACCAATTAAATCAGAACCTCTGGATGTAACCAAGGTATTAGAATTGTTTAAATTAAATCAGAACATTGCCAAGCAATCAAGAGTTTAATATTATCTAAATCTCCCCAGGTTTCAGAGGGCATCTGAGGCTGAGAATCATGGGTTAGAGTGTATGATTACTTCAGGTGAGAAAGAGATTTGCCAATTCAAGCTTTCTTATAGGTCATGAACAAGCTAGAGCTTCCTTGTGCACTTAGGGGAGGAATAACAGTGTCACCAGTACAGGTAATGACATTGGCACCAACTAATATCACAAACTACTTTGCAGAGGATCATGGGACGTTTTCTAATATGTAGCTATCTAATACACTTTGGGCCTTTATTGGAAGTGACTTGACATTTGGCCACTGGATGTCCCTTGTACAAGTTACTTAACAGTCTTTTAATATTATGCCATTACTAACAGTAAAATAATTGAGCTTAATTCAAGCTGCCGCAGTTAAACTAAGTGGCAATAGCTTAAATTAGTGCAGTGATTTTCAACCAGTGATGATTTTGTTCACCATGGAATATTTTGTCAATGTCTGGAGACATTTAGACTGTCACAACTGCAGGTGACTGGAGTGGGGGAGGTCCCCTACTGGTATCTAGTGGGTAAAAAGTTTAAGGATGATTCTAAGCATCCTATAATGCACAGGGAGCCTCCCCACCCCTACAAAGAATTATTGCATCTAAATTGTCAATAATGCTGAGGCTGAGAAGCCCTACTTTTATGTAAAGGTGGCAGGCTTCAACAATTTTAGAAGAAAAAGTAGATGAAAGGTAGACAGTCCATTACTAAGAAGAGTTTTACTGTGGAAGAGTCCAGACAATCTCCAGAACCTCTTCATAAAATCAAATGCTTTAAAGACCATCACTTCTTAAGAATAGAAAAATACTCAGCCAAGTAGTGGTTTTTAATTGGCAAATAACTATTATGAAAGCATCTATTTAAAGTTTGCTCCTGTGTTTGTCAAAGAAAATTTGAATTTGCAACGTGAAACTAGCAATATAACCACCGATTTGTAAATGTATTTAGACCAATCAACAAATTTCCTAGAGGATTAGTTACTGCCATATTTTTGCTCCCTCATCTCTGAGTTCCCTTCCCTGTCTTCTGTCCAGGCTAGCCCAGCTTCATTTATTTGAATGACAGTAGAGGAATTACATTTTCTAATAAGCCTTGCTTGGTTTAAGCCCACCATGCTAGGAACAGATGTCCATAATTATTCTGTGTACATTTCTATTATAATAGTCACATAAATAAATGATTATTTTAAAATTTACATCTGACTCCTCCAATTACATCATATTCCTTGAAGGTAGAGAATTTTCTCTGTAGCATCAGAACCTACAAAACCCTACTCAAATTTTTGTTAAGTGAACAAATGAATGATGGTATATCACATACATAAGTAAATGATGGCACATTAGTTGTTCTTTACTAGGAAAACAATTATTTTGGATTAACTCTTATGTAAGAAACATAGGGCTATCATATCAAGACAGTTTTGAAGTCCACCCAACCACAAAAGCTCACGTTTATACTAACAATCATGTATCAGTATTATTTCTTGCCTCTCCTAGTCATTTTCAACGTTCAACTTCAGGGGTTAAGGTCATTCACCACAAACAATAAAGCATTTTTCTTTTCCCTCACATAAAATACTCTGTAAATCTAACAAAAGTGGATTAGCAAAAAGCTGTGGAGTTTGGTGTGTTTTTTTCAAGCTATTTAAAATATTTTTTCATTAAAATCACATTTTTTGCAGAGAAAAATGAGAGCTTGAATCTTTGACTTTCTGAGAATATGCTTTGCAACTTCTTCTAGCTATATCTGTCAAAATCCTAGTTCTAGGCACTTGTAAGATTTTGAAAAATTATTTGTGCCTATTCATTTTGATTACAGAAACTGGAAGAAAAAAGAAAGTGAGCCCTTCCAGAAAGAGCTGCAGAAAGTGTGTCATTACCATTACCACCAAATTTAGACATCAATTTAATTGTGAAGATTTAATTGTTCTCATGAGTTTTTCACAGTGACTGCTTTATTGACCATCTTGTTCTACAAGGAAAATATAGGTATAGACTTTAAACTTCTATATATTATTTCTGGGAAAAGATCGGCATTGAGAGAGAAAGCAAATATTTTAGTTCAAAATATGAATTCATGAAAGTTTTAGAGAATCGTCACTGAAAATCTAAGAATACTTTTCATTTTCCCAGTACCTGACAGCTAAAGATCTCAGTGCACCATTTAAGGCATAGCAGAATTAGCAGCTAGTTAACAAACCTCTAATAAAACCTGCTTTCTCTTCACTTATATTTAACAAAAATAGAAAGACCATTGAAATACAGACTAAAGAAAAAACAACACTACAAACTAAGTCTGACTCACTAAGAACTTTTTATGTTTTCCCGGGTGCTGCATCTCAATTGTTTATGTACTTCTGCTGCATTTATGTGAATTCTCTTCCTGTTCTGCCAAGATAATTTTGTATTGAGGAGGAAGAGGGTAGTTTTGTGTTTTAGAGCTGAGAAACTGGAGTCCTATCTATATACCTTAACATTGCTACTAATTTGTACTGTACAATTAACATCTACATAGCATTCTATTCTCTGTGCCCATAAATCATCACCAGACACAGGTTAATTCTAAGTAAAAACCCTTAAGTCTTATTTTATCTCACTATGCCACCACAACTATATTTATGTATGTATATAAATATACATATTTATGTGTATTGTTCCAGGGGCAAAGTTTAATGGTTGTAGAAACCACTAATTGTGTGATGTGATAGATGTCATAGTAAGAAAAATATAAGATGCATTTTTCAAAGTTATATATATACACACATATATACACATGTGGGAATGTGTTTACTGGATATAGAAAAGTGGGAAGTATGAAGGCTTAGTTGGAAGTAACATTTGTCCACATGTGTTTAAAGGGTGGCAAAGACACATAGGAATGAGGAAATACAAAAATACACAACTTAATCCCCTCTCCATAATGTAGGTGCATCAAAACTACAAATTAGGATGTTGAAATAGAGTATGTAGAGCATTTCTCATTCTCATAACATTTTAGGATTCTACATATACTTTAAAAGTACACATACACCCACCATATTTTTCATTTGATGATGAAAGCTGGAATCTATGTCTCTTCGGTCCTACCAGGGGTGTTCAGGTTTGATAAAACATATAATCAGCATCCTGGTCTTTTTCTTTTATCTCATTACTTGACAGCTCCTTCTTCAAATTCTCGGTGAATCATCTATTGAACCATTAGAGAGTCTGTTCAGAGGTTTAATAAGTAAAGAAAATTGTAGAGGTTATTTTACAAATTGTAGAGGCTATTTTACAAAGTAAGGATATGAAAAGCTAGCGATACCATGGAATACTATCCAATTGTAAAAACAGAACTTTGGAGCAACATGGATAGAGTTGCAGGCCATTATTCTAAGCAAATTAACACAGGAACAGAAAACCAAATACTGCATATTCTCACTTATAAGTGGGAGCTAAACACTGAATACTCATGGGTATAAAGAAGGGAACAATAGACACTGGGACCTAATTGAGGGTGAAGGGTGGGAGGGTGCTATTGGGTAGGCTGATTACTTGGATGATAAAAATATCTTTACATCACACCCCCACCACATGAAATTCACCCATGTAACAAATGAGCATATGTACCCCTTGAACCTAAAATAAAATTTGGAAAGAAAAAATATGCAACTGATTTTTCTATTTTTAAACAAAGCTAGTGATAAAAGTTGCTTTGTCTCTTTCCAACTGCAGTACCAACAAATAACAATGTATTCTTCCAATATACTAATAAGTAATAAATACACTTACATTAAAACATTTCATTACCTAAAATTATTTCATAGATACATATGCTTCATGAATGGAATGTCCTGTTTAATCATTTTGACACTCATTCCTAGCACTTGATGCAGTCCTGCATACAAAGTAGCAGTCAAGAAATATTGTTAGCCCATGGAAAAATATTACCCCATGAAAGGTCTTCTGGAAAACAAAGTAGCAACTGCTAGATGTATTACTTTTAAATTGTAATTCTGAATTTTAGCATATAAATGCTATCAGCCATGGTTCTTGGTTGCAGACAGCAGAATCTACTATAGTCAGTTTAAGGAGTAGCAAATTATTAAGAAATTTTAGAAATGTAACAAAATTTTTGGAAAGGCTGAGGGAATAGATTCTAGGTTGAGGTTAAAATAATAATTTCAATCATGATACTGCAGTTATGCCACTGCCCACACCAGAACCACAGTACTTTTACTGAAGTACTACGGCTTTTTCAGACTTTTCCTTTGCCAAGCGCAGGATCATGCTTGTTTCTATGACAAGAAAACTTTGACAACTGCGGACAGTCTCAGATGTATGCCCTCTCTGCCACTCCACACCTGGTGCCCTGGCTCTTTCTTTATGTCTTGTTTCTAAATTAAAATCCCATACAAATGCATCTGAATAGTGGAAATTTCACTCAGCACAAAGGAGAAATGTGTAGATTTATTGAAGTTCTGCCTTGGAAAAGTTCACAATGTAGGAATAAGTTTAAAAAATATCGAGGAACCCACGAATGAGAGATACCTTTCTAAACTATTATTAAGCAAAACAAAACAAGACAAAACAAAGCAAACAAATAAATTTTAAAACCCAACAAAACCCTTAATACTGTGATATAGTATGTTTAGAATGATTTACTATTATTGTGGATACAATTTAAGGTCTAAAGATCAGAATAAGAAAAATCAGAAAGTTCAGTGTCTAGTCAGCATTAAAATAATGCAACAAAAACGTCAGAACTAGTTGGTTACCTGGTGCTGAATTAATCTAACTTAACAAATATTTTATACTTCCTTGATATGGCGTCAAATTCCACTCCAATATTAGAAGTCTAACTTAATCAGTTCAGGAGCATTAAAACATCATATCTGTAAGTTGCTAAGGAGTGGTTTAGACCACAAGGTCTGGAGTAAGCCAACAGAAATCCAAAGGTATCAGCTCGTAGCTTTTAGGCAACTGAAATTTCCAATTTATTTTGAAGCAATTCTCTATGGTAGAGTGCTTTTTGGCATGGTTAAATGAGAATGACTTCCCCATAGAACAGTCTTACTTTTCTCTGGAAAATGACTAACTGGATATTGTCTCCAAATCTAGTCAGCTTCTTCCATTATTCATGTTGGATATGGATGAATACAGAGTAATATAAAAAACAAAATATGTATAAATAAACACTGCAAAGAATAATGTGAGAATACAGGGAGTTTTTGTCTAAAGTAAATTTTATTTTACACTGCATAAGTAAAATGTATCATTCACATTTGTGCTTCCCAGAGAATGAAAACATTGTAATGGAATATATGAGGACCTAATTCAGTTTTACCAGCGTACTTTCCTTTGGACCAAGTATGTGCGGTTAACATTTTATACAGATAACAGCATGTGCTCAAAGTTCAGGCAAGCACATAATTGCTTAATGAAAACAATTAATAGCATTAGAAAACACTTATCTTGATGTTTTTTCCATGCCCGTGAGTGGATGTATGTGAGAAGTACTCATAGACATTTATGGCTATTCCATATTCCTTTCACAATTTATGTCTCTCAAAATATTTTCTATGGCTTAGCTCATCTTTAGTGCAAGCAAAATCTCTATATTGGACTGTTTCCTCAAACTCCATACTAATCTCATCTCTTTTCTTATTCCTTATGGCTACAGACACTTTTTTTAAAAAAATAGAAATATAAACTTTATTTTTCAACATGAGCTCCATCAAGTTCAAGACACTTTTGTAAGCAATGATACCAGGCATTTAGTTCATCCCTAAAAAACTGAGGGTCCTAGGAATTTAACCATGTCAATGCAGTCTTTTTTATATTGGTTACTGAATTAAAAATGGATACCCTTTAGAGTTTTAAGATTAGGAAACAAAAACAAGTCAGAAGTTAAATCAGAAGTGAAAGGTGGGTGCCTAATGATTTCCCAATGAAACTCTCACAAAATTGCCCTTGCTTGATGAGAGGAATGAGCAGGAGCATTGTCATGGTCAAGAAGGACTCTGGGGAAGTTATCTCAGGTGTGTTTCTGCTAAAGGTTTGGTAACTGTCTCAAGACACTTTCATAATAAGCAGATTTTATCATTCGTTCACCCTTCAGAAAGTTAACAAGCAAAATGCCTTGAGCTTCCCGAAAAAAACATCATAACATTTGTTCTTAACCAGTCCGTTTTTCCATTGACTGGACCACTTCCACTTCTTGCACTTTGTCTTCAGGATTATACTGATAAGTCATGTTTCATTTCCTGTTACGTTTTTTTTTTTTTTAAAGAAATCCTTCAGGATCTTGATCACACTTATTTAAAATTTCAGTTGAAAGCTCTGGTCTGCAGGTGATCTATTTTATTTTTATTTTTTTGAGACACAGTGTTGCTCTGTTAACCAGGCTGGAGTGCAGTGGCACCATCATGACTCACTGCAGCCATGACCTCATGGACTCAGGCAGTTTACTTTTTATCATTTGTTTTTATTGTTGCTTCTGCCTTATCTTTCCCTGTTCTTGTTTCTCTTTCTTGCTGTTGCTCAATTTGTGTTTCTTTTAAAATAACTTGTGTGTGTGTGTGTGTATCTATTATCTATATATATAATATATATATATATATATATAGATAATAGATAATAGATAGTGCTCTTCCATGTAAATTCAGATATGCTATTTATTTGTCCAAAAGACTTTTAATAGGGTCAGTCTGTTAAATGGTAATTGTGGCCAAAAAGGTGGTATCCAGAAAAGGCTGGAAAATTTGACTTAAAGGGTTAAGAGAGTAAGTTTTCAATTCCAAATTTTAGATTATCATCTAATACGGCTGAAGAAAAGAGAAGAAAACTAATTATCTTTAAAAAGTCTTCAAAACAAAGATATGATAATGGTCAAATAAAAATATGTTCCATCTCACACTAAGATAGTTTTTAGGAAAGAACGTTTATCATGAAATACTGTGAAGATGGTTTTTAGCTAGAAAAAGAATATTCATGCCCTCTAAGGATAATTACATTTTTTACTCATTTATTCTGGTAAATAAGAAAATATAAATGGGTAAAAAAAATGTAATTATCCTTAGAGAGCATGAACTCTGAAAACAAAATGATTTTAATTGATTAATTGAATTGTGATAGGATAGTTTCTGTTTTGCTTATCTGGCAAAGAATGTAATATTACCATTAGCTCCAGAGGGTTTTCTCAAAAGCTTTATCTGCAAGACAGAGGAGAGAGAGAGAGAGAGAGAGAGAGAGAAACAGAGAGAGAGAGAGAGAGAGAGAGAGAGAGCACTTCATCATGAATTCTGTTAGGTGTTGCAGATTTGTAGAGAAGAAAAAGTAATATCTTTTTCTCATCCATCACATTGTTCACAGCTGAGACTCCTATAATAAAAGACAGATTAACAAGAGAAAAGAATACAAATTTATTCAATATAAATTTTATGTGACACAGGAGCTTTCAGAAATGAAGATCTAAAGAAGAGGGAGACCTGTGTATTTTTATGGACTATCATACAGACATGTGTTTGGAGGACAAAGGAGTATGATCTAATACAAATAAACTGATAGGGGTGGGGAGATACTTAACAAGGCCCCTTGGTTCAGTTTTGTATTGGTATTTCTGTGTGACATTCATTCCCTCCAGGAACAGGACAGGACAATTGTCACATAAGGGTCTTCAGGGGAAAGGGGTGGGAAAGGGTTAGAGAGTGATCTTGGATTTTCTGGCCTTTACTTCAGGGTAGAAGGAGCAAGGAGAATTTTAGTCTCTATAACCTACTTTAGGGGTAAAGGGGTGAGTGACAGTCAAGGAGACCTCCCTGTTTCTACTGTTTTCATGCTTTGGAGTACCATTTTCTGCACCCCATCAGGTTGCAAACACAAATACAGCATAACTGTCTTTGGGCTTTTATTCTAACAAAGAATCAACCCTCTGAGAGGGACTAACTTTATGTGTCTCAAGCATCAAGGAATTCTTTATGGAAGAGTTATTGCCTGAATATGTTCTGAGGAAGTGTTTCTTAATTCTTGTTGAATATTAGAAACAAATTACCTGTGAAATGTTTAAATATCATCAGCGTCTGAACATCTTATGAGTCCTGCCCACCATCCTCTCCAAGATCCTGTGTTATTCTAATGGAATTATTCTAATTTCTATGTTATTCTACTCTAATGTAGGCTGGGTTGAGAATCACTGGTGTAGTGTCCATTATTTGGACCATAAATAGCTTGGTTCTTAGAATCTCAGAGCTTGGAGTACTTTTGAACAAGTACTTCAAATGATGCTTGTATATCTGGAAGTTTGAAAACTTTCAATGATAGATAAAACTTTATTAGGGCTGAAGAAGGCAGAAGAAGAGGGCATCCAAGGTAGGGGCAATAGATTGGGTGTGAAATTGCATGGTGGATAATAAAGCTAAAGATTAAAAGAAGGGTCACCACTATGGAGAGGGTAGTATGTCAACAAATGAACCTGACCCTTGCCAGGCAGATGAGGAGAGCTACTGAGGGATTTAATGACAGAGTGGCATGCTCAGAGATGAATTGAGAAAGACCAGTTCTGGTGACAGTGTGCAGAAAGGACTGTAGAAAGGAAGACCAATATGGGGACTACTGAAAAATCCAGGTGGTAAATGAAGCTATGATGAAAATATAGAAGTTCCATATACATTAAAGACAAAGGATGATAGAGCTTGGAAATTTATTGAGAAATATAAGAATCTAGGAGAACTTCAATGTTTGTTTGTTGCTTGGATGGCAACACCTGAGTTTTCTACTTTACATGCAATTAAAGAGAATAACACACACTCAATCTATGTCCTCTATAAATGTTAAAGATATATGAATACCAAAAAAATTCATTATATTGACATTGATAGGTAGAAAAATGGAGACACTATCAGTCACCTAATGAACCTCTTTTAGGTGCTGACAAGAAATCTAAGTGAATGGCTGGTTGATTGTAGGGTTAAGAGTCACATGCCATCTATTAAATTGAAATTGAGCTTTAAGAATAGAGTTTTGAAAATTCAGATGCAGCGTGACAAGGCTGAAAGGTAAAATCAGTTATTTCCTAACCATTCTAAGTTTTATTAAACTGACCTAGAACTACTTGGAAGCAGCTGTGATTACGAATTGGATGTCTCATGGTTTTTCTTATTATATCAGATTTCCTCTACAGCTAGAACTGGAGGCAACTTCATTTCTAAGTGTTTTTTTTTTGTTTGTTTGGTTGAATCATATTTCATAATTTAGTAACAACATGCGAGAAATAACTAATAAAATTGTTTTAAGGAATGCTGTGAATATAAAATATGTACAAACACATAATAATATACTTAATGAACTATAAAAATAAAAGGGCAGATTAATATCCTGTGAAACTCTAGTTAGTTGATTATAATACAAAAAGAGGCAAAGGCATATGTATTTTACTTAGCTCTGTGTGGGAAGGAAATTTCTCATATCCTGGTTCGTAGGTGATCACTGGGTGTGCTGAATCACAGGAAGAAAAAGGGCTGATGTTCATTAAGGACAGAGGGAGGAAATTAAAAATGAAGCAATTATGGAAAATGCATGTGTTGTTTTCGAGTTTCATTCATTTATTTAAATATTTTAATGACTCCCAAGTGATATATATAGTTTAAAATAAAATAATCTAAAAATGAGTAAAGTCGTTTTTTGGAGAATTAAAAATATGTAAAATGATAGTCAATAGAAATTAGAAAACTTTCATAAATTGCAAAATAGAGTATGTAAGTCAATACATAATAAGATTAGTTCATTTGTTACTTTTTTATTTAAATAAAACCAGTTAAATGAAAGTAACCACATCATTTCTAAACATAAAAATTCATACACATTTCAAACTTTTCAGAAAATTATGAAAAAGAAAAGGATGATTTTTTTCCCATCTCTACTGAGAAATAATTACTAGTATTATTTTAGCTATGTATCTGCAAAAAAACAGTCTGGGGGTTATCTGATTTCTTTGTATAGCCTACTTTTTCCGTTACAAATGTAGTGTGTATACTTTTTAATGTTAACAATTTTTATTTTATTTTTAATTTTTCCCTCTTACTATTTCCGAGCTGCATCAAGCACCTCAGTCTTTCCCAGTTAAGGATTCCCGAGTATCCCATCACTCTCGCATTCCCCTTCCTTTCTAAGGATCCTCCGCCCCATAGCCTTATCTCCCCTGAAACCCGACACACACAATGCAGAATCCCCACACTGGCCACCTGCTTTCCATTTTTCTAAATTCACCACTAACAAGACTGTAATGTTAACCATTTTGTAAACCCCCTACTATTTCATTTTAAATGGCTGTAAACTCCCTACTATTGGATATTAAGTTCTTACCATTTTAAAAATATGTAAACTGCAGTAAGCACCACTGTGTATATACCTTCACACACTTATCTAATTTCTTACATAGGACAACTAAGTAACATCTAATTATATCTCTAAATTGACATCTAGAAAGGTGTCAGTATATAATCTACACCCACACTGATATGGAAAATGTTAAAGTCCTAACCAATTTCATAGCTGAAAAATGTCTACATAAATAGGTCTTAACAGGACTTTTTAGATTTAAATACACTTTATGTTATGATCTTGCCCATCACTAGTTTCCAAGGCTTTATACTGCATTATAAATTTTTATGCAAATCAACCAATCAATCTTTTCTATAGAAAGTGGTTCCTACCTTAAAATTATGTAAATTATTTCTCAAATTTTCTTTTGTTATATGCTTTTCTCCAATTAAATCATCAATTCATTAGAGACTTTTAGTTTATGGTATGAGGAAAAAAATACACTATTTCTAAACTGGAATAAAATGGTCCCAATGCCATTTATTCTTTAATCCATTCTCTCTTCACTATTAAAGAAATTCAGTTTTATTGAATACTAAATACTCATACATACTTGAATCTGTTCCTGAAGTTGTTAGTATATTTCATTTTTTTCTTATTCCTTAATCAATAACAGTTTAATTAATTATATTCTTGTGTTTCTTATATTTGATAGAGCAAACCTTTCTATTTTCTTTCATTTTAAGTTATTTTCTGGTTATAATCACACAGTGTTCCAATGAATTTAAAATAATTTTATATTTTTTCTCCAGATAAAACTTTAAAACTTTACACTGTAAAACTATACAATTGTATGTTGTAAAGAGCATAATTACTGCCTGCTTTTATTAGGTTTATTCCAAAGTGGTTTTCCCCCCATCTTTTTAATTTTGTTATTATTGCTATTGTGGATAAATTTCTTCTTCTAATACGTTTACAAAATAATTTTTCAAATTAATTTGAAATTCACTATCCTACTAAATTCTTCATGTTTCTGAAGACTGAGTTTCCTTAGATTTATCTTGTATCAGATAACTTGTAAATTATACCAATTCACTCTATCCTTTCAATATTTATAAGTTCTATTATAGGATTGGTTTTCTGAAGGAAAATTAAAACTACTAGTGTTAGTATGTAATCTCATTTGGTCCTTGACTTTAATGGGATTGTCTGCTGTAATCTGCTACTGGACATAAAGTTTGCTATATGTACACACACATACATAACCAATGATTAATTTTATAATAAATTGTTTTCTGAAATCAATTGATGTGAGATTTTTAAGCCAATAATATGATGAACACCATAGATAGCATATTCCCATATCTCCATTAGATAATTATAAAATTCCTGTTCATTCTGCAGAACAATTTTGATCCTTTATTGCCTACCTCAGTGAAAAAATTGGGATCATACACTCAGGTAAGCGAGAAAAAAATATATTAAAGCTGTGAATTCAATAATCTATGTCTTTTTAAGACAATTGTATGGATTTTAGTAGAGAATTCCATCTATTTTCATATTAAATCATTTAAAATTTTATTTTAAATTGACTGATACATTACTCTGTTCTCACACTGCTATAAAGATACTACCTGAGACTGGGTAATTTATAAGGAAAGGAGGTTTAACTGAGTCATAGCATGACTAGGGATGGAGAAGCCAGATGTATCTTACATGGCTGCAGGAGAAAGAGAACACAGGAAAAAATGCCACTCTTGAAACCATCAGTTCCCATGAGAACTCCCTATCATGAGAAGAGCATAGGAGAAACCACCCCCATTTTTCAATTACCTTTTACCAGGTCTGAGATGAGTTTTGAGATTTGAGTGAGGGGACACTAGCCAAGCCATATCAACTAGTAACTAAATATTTAGGTGGTACAATGTGATGATTTGATATATGTTTACATTGTGGAATAATTTTTAAATAAACATATATTAGGTTTGCACACTCAATATTTTTATCTTGCACTGGTTCCAAATAAGCAAGAAGAGATGCTGAACTTTCACTGTTTTCCTGGACAATGGAGAAATTATCTCCTTTCATGAAATATTTTTATTTTCTGAGGTCAGTCATCTCAAAATATAGTTGATTTTATAGATTTTTCTTTCAATCACATTGATTACGTTGATGCTATGACATTTGCTACATGAACGTCTGTTCATAAAATTGACTTTTCTTAAGACCTATAAAAAATAAAAATTCCCATAGTTCAATGTAATGTTTTGACATATTTTCTGATATTAATACTGTGTATATTGCTTTTATTTTTAAAATTTGCCTGTTTTTTATTTGTTTTTTGCAACAGAATCTTGCTCTGTCAACCAGGCAGGAGTGAAGTGGCATACTACGTTGGCTCACTGCAGCCTCTGCCGCCAGGTTCAAGTGATTCTCCTACCTCAGCGTCCTGAGTAGCTGGGACTATAGGTGCACACCTGAACGCCCAGCTAATTTTTGTATTTTTACTAGACATAGGGTTTCTCCATGTTGGCCAGGCTGGTCTCAAACTTCTGACCTCAGGTGATCCGCCTGTCTTGGCCTCCCAAAGTGCTGCAATTACAGGTGTGAGCCACCCTGCCTAGCTGCTTGTTGTATTTTTACCTATTCATTTTTGAGGTACTTAAAGTTCTGCATCATGCTTAACAGAAAAACACTAAACATAATCTCAACAGAAGTGTATATACTGTCACAACTATTTTAAATATTATTTGAGAAGAGATACCCAATAATAGATCAATACATCTGAAAAGGGTCAAGCACAAGTATTATTTACAGATTTTATGATTCATAAAATAAATCCTTTTCTTTTTTTTTTTTTTGCTTAAGGCCCCAAGGGCACTTTTTTCTAAATATTCCTTTTATATTTTGGAGTAAGCATTCCAAATATCCTCATTTTTCTTATATATGGAATGTTGCTTTTCTCCTCTTGATTGATATTTTTCATTGACTCCATGGGCATTTTATTTCCTGCTTCTTATTCATGGCTGTAGGGGAGCTGGGGATTTGGCCAGGATTTGGGTGAGTGGACCCTCACTGAACTCTCTCCCAATTAACCCAGTTCACCATTAGACTTTAAGCTGGAAGACTGGATGCGGTTTATTATTTGCGTTCCTTTAGCTGTCACATGTACTGAAGGAAGGTGTGCTGGGAGGTGGGGCCGCTTGGGTAAAACAGCAGCAGCTCATGTTTTCCCTGCTCACCCTCTGTCTTTGACTGTGGGATTCCACCTGCACCTGTGCCAGGGTAGGATTCTTCCTGATCTCTGTAGTTTGACAAGAACACCTCCGTCTGGCTAGAAGCAGTGGGTGCGAAACTTGTAGCTCAAACGCTTTGTTTACTGTTTCATTTGCTTGCATATTAACGATTGTTTGTTTTGTTTTGTTTTCCAAAAAAAGCCCTTTGGGTAAGTAGAAGTTGCCTAGTCTATCAATTCTTATAGAACTTTCTCTTTTAGCCTTTTAGCAGGATGTATCTCAATTATTTAATTTTAGTTAGGGAAATTAATTTGAATTTCCCTCAAAAAAGTTGTTTGAGGGAAGGATCTTAGCTTGAAATGACTATAGTCAATACCAAAAAGGTCTCACGCACAGTTTTAGCACTTGTTTCCTGGAAAGTATGAGAAATGTGGGCTGTCATTATAAATAAATCTTTTAACAATTATAAGCTAACTTTGAAAAGCAATAAAGAAGAAAAGAAGAAATCAATCGAGTAAATATTTACCTTTACAAATTATAAATATAAACCTACATATAAAAATAATGAGAAAATAGTGGCTACCCTAACGATACTTGAGTGGGTTCTGGGTTCTGGTAATAAGATAAATTTTCCAGTGGCAATACCTTAAATAGATTTAAAATGTTCTGACTCCATTAAAAAAATGGAAGTAGATATTATATTATTTGGAAAGTGGGTTACTCAAAACTATTAATAGCTCTATAATGAAGATATTGTTGATGCCAAAATCTTGAAAACATTTTAAGATTTTAAAATATTTTTAAGTTAGCATCTACTCATCATTTCTACATGTATTGATGGAACTAGCTTTATAGGGAAATGAATTTTAAAGTAGACACTTGACATTTTATTCATATATCTAAAAGTTTCTAAAGTCAAGTTAGCTAGCAATTTTTGAATCTCCTGTTTTGGGTAGGAAAATACAAATGGCCTTGCTGAGATCTCCCTTAAAGACTCTACTTTGTTATTTCTTGAAACAGAGTAAGCAGCCCAGCTTCTAATATTGGTGGAACCAAAGGAAGAGAACAAATGGAGGCCCACTGCCATATATAGGGATTATTTAAGTTTATTTTTAAAAATCTGACAACGAACCATATTACTCTCATTTTAAGTTGAAAATACACCTTCACTCAGCTCGGTGGCTCATGCCTGTAATCCCAGAACTTTGGGAAGCTGAGGTGGGAGGATCACATGAGCTCAGGAGTTTGAGACTAGTCTGGGCAACGTGACAAAACCCAGTCTCCACCAAAAATACAAAAAATTGGCCAGGTGTGGTGGCATACACTTGTGGTCCCAGCTACTTGGGAGGCTGAGGTGGGAGGATTCCTTGAACCCAGGAGGTGGAGGCTGCAGTGAGCTGAGCTTGAGCCACTGCACTCTATCCTAAGTGACAGAGTGAGATCCTGCCTCATAAAAAAAAAGGCACACACACCCCCAAAACATACACCTTCATAAAAACAAAAATTTAAAAAAGTACTGTAAAGCAATTCTTTTCAAAATAGTAACAAATTATGGGTAGTTTAATATTATACATATTTGAGGAATCTGGTAGTGGGTCGGTCAGCAATGTTTAAATGAGTAATAAAATAAAGCCCAGCAAGTTAATAAATTCTTATTGCTCTTATTTCAGCAAACTTCCAAGTTATTGTGTTATTGTAATTGAGATGCTTTACATAATTTGTGTTGTGAGTATAATGTTAAATTTGACAATCTTTCTGAAAGCAAGGTAGGCCCTAGTTTTCATTAATTTTTTTTTCTTGTTTTTGAAGAGTCTCACTTTGTTGCCCAGGCTGGAGGTAGTGGTAAGATCTTTGCTCACTGCAACCTCCAACTCCTGGGTACAAGTGATTCTCTTACCTCAGCTTCAGCGTGCCAAGTAACTGGGATTACAGGCACATGCCACTATGCTTAGCTTATTTTGTAATTTTTAGTAACAATGGGGTCTCACCATGTTGGCCAGGCTAGTCTTAAACTCCTGACCTCAAGTGACCCACCTGCCTTAGCCTCCCAAAGTGCTGGCATTCCAAGCACGAGCCAGCAGGTTTGGCCTTAATTTTGAAGAAACTTCACTTTGCTAAGCTTTACATATCATGTATTATAGACTGAATCAAACTACAGTTTGTAGTACTTTGTTATGGCAGCTTTAGCAAACCAACATACCATGTTTGAGCTCTGTAATGAAGTCACACATAACTTGTTTCACTGATAAAATTTAAATATATTATGTTTTCTCCTAACAATCTACTCTACTTATTTCATGCTTTTACCATTTCTTAAAATAAATTCACAAATCATACAATTCTTTCTTAAAATACTTCAGTATTTTAAAGTAAACAGAAAAGAGCAATATGCTCTTCAGTTCTTTCAAGTTGCTTTTCAAGTGAGATAAAACTTGATCTAGTGTGGCCAGCAACTTTTGTTTATAGAAATTAAATCTTAGTAAATATTTTATTAAAATAACGATATCCAAAATTCTAGCATTCAATATCCACATAGCTGCCAATACAAGGATCTGTATTTAACTTCAAGCATGTGACCTCTAGAACTGCATTTATATAAATATAAGACAAATGTGAAATTTTTTAACATTGTGAAATTCTTCTCAGCCACTGTGTCCAACTGTTACAAATGCTGCAACTGTATTGTGAATACCTCTGGGTCCAAGAATTAGAACATGAAGAAAAGCAAAAAAAATAATAATAATAATGGTTGACATTATTGGGAAGTAAATCTTCAATGTGCACAAAATACTACATTCATACTATATCTGATGAAAGACTGTATTAGTTAATTAATTTGTCTTTTTCTCTTCTCTATATGCTTCAACTACAAAAATATTCCTTGAACTGTGAAGCAGTATCCATCTCTTATGGAACAACCTGCAATTCCTCAAGATGTTCAAACAAATTCAGCGAGAGCTGTGGATGAGCGTTCCTTTGGAGTCTGAATGCCGTTAGTCCCAAGAATCGGTGAGTAGTTATTTGGTACCACTGCTGAGCATTGAATTATTTGTAACTTGGGGACCCATGTGTGTTTTAGTGGATTTATTTTTGTTTGCTTCTGATAAACAAGATATACAAGTCCCTTTAAAATGCAGAGCCCTGTACAAGAATCCCTTTTCCTTGAGTCTTTCCTGTTCCTTATTGAAGGAGAGATAAGATTGAATAGAGTCTTTCTACTTTTCTCATGATTTTTTTCCTTGACCCTTTCTAAGTTCCTCATCTCTTCAACCTGTTTGTAATGGAGCCATTGATAATTGTTTCACTTGTTATACTCTAGAGAGAAAAACAAGAAAAAAAATCACTTAATGAAACTCTATGTCCTCTATTAATTTGCTTCAAAGTTTGTTATCTCTGGCACACGTTCTTCAGGGGTGTGTGTGTGTGTGTGTGTGTGTGTGCAATTACTGTCATTTTCAGCTTTTATTAAAAATGAAATAACAGAAAATACTCTATTTTTAGTTTTATTTATTTTTTAATGTATTTGTGTATTTATTGAGTTGTGATCTCACTCTGTCGCCCAGGCTGGAGTGCAGTGGCGCGATCTCAGCTCACTGCAACCTCCACCTCCTGGGTTCAAGTGATCACCTGCCTCAGTCTCCTGAGTGTAGCTGAAACTACAGGCATGCACCACCACACTGGGCTAATTTTTTATATTTTTAGTAGAAACAGGGGTTTAATCATGTTGGCCAGGCTGGTCTCGAAATCCTGACCTCAGGTGATCTGCCCACCTTGACCTCCCAAAGTGCTAGAATTACAGGTGTGAGCCACCATGCCCAGCCTACTTTAGCATGTTTTTGAGAGGAAAAAGAGAAAAGCCCACAATCTTTCTGCTGCCTGCTCTAGCATTACTGATAATTTTTAAACCCAGAAATATTTATGGCTAAATTCATAAAATTCAGTATAGTCAGCATAAAAACACAGATTAAAGTACTCACTGGATTATAAAACTTTACATAATAATGAAAAACAATAATGTGCTTAGATTTTTCACAGAAAATTTATTTGGGTTTCCTATGATTTTTTTTTTTTTTGTATTTTACATTATGGTCTGAAGCATTTAAGTAATTCTTTGAATTAATAATGTAATTAGAACTAGAGAAATGAACTGGAAATAAAAGTGCATACCTTTGTCTATCAGCCGGAAAGTCCCAGTCAGAAATTCTGCAGATGTAATAATGGCACCATTATGACAGAACACAATAGAGTCATCACACACAGAGTATTTTCTCAGGTCAAAGAGTAATAGTGTGCAAGTGACATATTAACAAAGACAAACTTGTTTCATTTAGGTAGTGTTAATTAACGCCTCATATAATTATCGACATCTGGTCTGGTTTTCACCTGCTTTCCGTTTGCTGATAAATCCCATCTCCATTTAGGTGACGTCAGCAGAGTAGGCTTCAATATAAAAGACAATGTATACAGGCAAATATACAGACTTTAAGATAAATATCAAAAAGAATTGAAAAAAACTGAATAGAACCCCTAAAATGCAAATAATTAACATAAGGAAAAACAATACATGTATATTTATATCCAGGAGAATCTTTGTAAACCATGGATCCAGTAGTTCAGATAAGATTCTGAAGATTGTACCTATAGATTCATCCTGTTTCAATACAGAAATATTAATTATAACTTGCTTAATTGGAAACAAAAGAAGTAAAACAATTCTTGGAAAGCAGATAGCAAGTTAATGGAATTGCCTGATTGGTTAAAATTACTTTGAAATAGATTCTTCTTTCAATACTTGGCCTTAAATTTAAGAAACTTATCATCTATTTGGAGAGTTGAGATAAAATTATTAAGAAAGCAACTGGGGAGAGAGATCCAAGATGGCTGATCACTAGCAGCTCAGGATTGCAGCTCCCACTGAAAGAGCAGAGAACGAGAGGACGCCACACTTTCAGATCAATTTTTGTTGCTCACCCACCGGGAGATTCCCAGCGGAGGAGCCCCACGGGTCGCCAGCGCGACTCTTGAGGCCGGTGAGGCGGTTTTGCTGCTGCCTTGGTGTGGCGGTTCTCGGTGCAGAGTCAGAAAAGCACCATCAATCTTAAAGCCGCTGTTTTGGCCGGCACAGTGGGTTGCTCAGATTTTAGCTCTGGGAATCAACAAGTTGAACGTCCATTGAGAAACCCAACTATAAAGACAGTAATTATAAAGACCACAGATGGATAAATTTATAACGAAAGGAAGAAACCAGCCTAAAAAGCTGAGAATACCCAAAATCAGAATGCTTCTCCCTCTACAGGGGATCACAGTTCCTCATCAGCAACAGAACAAGGCCTGATGGAGAAAAACTGTTCCATTAGCAGAAGCAGGCTTTAAAAAGTGGATAATAAGAAACTTCTGGGAATTAAAAGAACTTGTTCTAACCCAATGCAAAGAAACTAAGAACTTTGAAAAAAGGTTTGATGAAATGTTAACACAATTTAGAGGTTAACACAATTTAGAGAGGAATATAAGTGAATTAATGGAGCTGAAAAATACAACAGGAGAACTTCGCGAACTATGCACAAGTTTTAACAGCCGAATTGATCAAGCAGAAGAAAAGATATCAGAGGTCGAAGACCATCTTAATGAAATAAAACAAAAAGACAAGATTAGAGAAAAAAGGATAAAAAAGAACGAGCAAAGTCTCCAAGAAATATGGTACTATGTGAAAAGACCTAATCTACGTTTGATAGTTGTACCTGAATGTGACGAAGAGAATCAATCCAAGCTGGAAAATACGCTTCAGGATATTATTCAGGAAAACTTTCCCAACCTAGCAAGGCAGGACCACAGAGATATTCCTCAAGAAGACCAACCTTAAGGCACATAATCGCCGGATTCACCAGGGTTGAAATGAAAAAGAAAATACTGAGGGCAGCCAGAGAGAAAGGTCAGGTTACCCATAAAGGGAAGCCCATCAGACTCACAGCAGATCTCTCAGCAGAAACCCTACAAGACAGAAGAGAGTGGGGGCCAATATTCAATATCCTTAAAGAAAAGAACTTTCAACCCAGAATTTTACATCCAGCCAAACTAAGCTTCATAAGTGAAGGAAAAATAAAATCTTTTGTGAACAAGCAAGCACTCAGAGATTTCATCACCACCAGGCCTGCTTTACAAGAGCTTCTGAAAGAACCACTACAAATATAAAGGAACAACCAGTATCAGCCTTTCTAAATAATACCAAAAAATAAAGAACATCAACATAATTAAGAACTTGCATCAACTAATGGGCAAAACAGCCAGCTAACATTAAATGGCAGTATCAAACTCACATATATTGTTATTAATTCTAAATTTAAATTGACTAAATCCCCCAATCCAAAGACACAGACAGGCAAAAAAAAAAAGCCAATACCAATTGGTATGCTACATCCAGATCCATCTTACATGCAAGGATACACAAAGACTCAAAAAAAAGGGATGGAGAAAAATTTACCAACCAAATGGAGAGCAAAAATAGATAAACAGAAAGCAGGAGTTGCAATTTTTGCTGATAAAATAGACTTTAAAGCAACAAAGATCAAAAGAAGCAAAGAAGGATATTACATAATAAAAGGATCAATGTAACAAGAAGAGCTAAAGATCCTAAATATATACGCACCCAATACAGAAATACCCAGATATATAAGACTTATAAAGAGACTTGGACTCCCACACAATAATAGTGGAAGACTTCAACATCAATATTAGACAGATCAGTGAGACAGAAAGTTAACATTGATATCCAGGACTTGAACTCAGATCCGGAACAAGTAGACTTAATTAACATTTATAGAACTCTCCACTTTAAATACACAAAATATACACTCTTATCAGTACCACATCACACCTATTTATAGGTTTAAATGAAATATTGGTTGGCTGCTTGTTAATTATTTTCTTCCCTCATTTTTTTTATGTCTCTATTATTAAACACAATTACAGGCATACCCATTTTTAGACTGCATTCTAGCCCGGGCAATAAAGCAACACCCCTGTTCTCTCTGCCTCTTCCTCTTCCTCTTTCTTCCTCTCCTTCATTCTTTTTTTTCTGTTTCTTTTCTTTTTTTATTTCTCTTTCTTTCTTTCTCTTTCTTCCTAAAAAAAAAAAAAAAAGAAAGAAAGTAATTAAACATTACAACTTGTTGTAATAGCTACAAACCTTGTGATCATGAGAAAATTTGAGTTTCCTTATCTGAATAATTACTTGCTTATTCTTGGGTTTGTCTAATACACTTTCAACTCTAAAATAATAATTTATGATTTTATAAATTATTAAAGTAAAAGAATTACTGAAGATAATTAGGTGTTGGCAAACCACCAAAAGAAACTACACAAATCAATAGGTATAGGAGAAACTGGGAGTCAGAAGTATTAGAGCACACTTTACAAATCAAAAGGAGAAAGAACAGTAGTAGCAAATATTTCCAAGGGGAGGACAGCTTACCCTGGTTAGAAATGACTAGATAGGTCTGACAAAAGGGGACCCTGGACAAAATCTTCACTGCTTCCAAAATGAAAGCTACTGCAAGAACATCAGTGTGAACACCTGGGAAAAATCACAGAATGCTGGGAAGTCTGGACCTTGGGAAATCAGTGAAATAGGAACTCCCTCTCCAACCTCCTATGACTTTCCAGGATAGAGATTTATGCTGAGAAAACTGAAAAATACAAACATACTCGGAAACAAACAAAACTGAGCAGGGCAGAAATGACTGGGAGAAATAGAGGCTGAAGAATCAGATAGTGGGACAAAGTCACAAGAAGGAAAGTTTTCAAAAGGGTCTTTAACATCATAATACCTAAAGGAGAAAGCACTGAATAGAGGAGGTTCCTAGGGCTCATGAAGTAAGCATAGGCTGGAGACTGAAAGTTGTCCTGAATACACTTAGATGGACATGAAGATAACATACTTTGAGCCTTTCTGGAAGTGACAAAAAGAGGATACCTTTAATTTATAATATTGGGAAAGCTATGCTATTGCCCATTCCCCTTCTAAGAAGTGCCTTGACTTGCCTTCCTTTGCCTTCCCTTGCCTTCTCTTTCTCTTCCCTCCTCCTCTCTCTCCCTCCCCCCCCCCTCCCTCCCCCCCCCCCCCCCTTCCTTCCTTCCCTCCCTCCCTCCCTCCATCCCTCTTTCCTTCCTTCCTTCCTTCCTTCCTTCCATCCTTCCTTCCTTCCTTCCTTCCTTTTGAAAGGTGTCACTTCATTTCCCAGCCTGCTCTTTAACTCCTCACTTCGGGCAATTCTCCTGCTCAGCCTACCAAATTACTGGGATAGGCATGAACCACAGTGCCCAGCCCTAGGAAGCCTCTTTCTAATAGCTTAGGAAAACTCACTCCTTTACAAATGTAGGGGAAAATGCAGTCTAACCCCAACATAAGTTACTACTAAAAAAGTAATAAAAGTTATTATGATAATGTTTCAAAAAACAGTAAGAACATATCAGAGTAAAACTATGGCCTCAAAACAGAAACTCTGGCACAATATTTCAAAGCGTGGTACAGAATATGCTAGAAGCTTTGAAAGACTATTTATTTCAATTAAGAAATTCAAAATCTCAGAGCTTATATGGGTAACTGATAAAAAGACAGGAGGGAGGATTGATAATTATCAAATTAAATTAGAAAAGTGGAAAACATTCAGAAATAAAGTTAAAATAAGAATATAAGAGTAAATTGGCACCAGGGAAAACACTGTAAGGGAAGTGGGATAAATCGTTAACAAATGGAAAATCGAAATCAAACCAGTCAGACTTAAAGAGAGATATTAAAAACATTTGAAAAACTGATGGAAAAAAGCTGCAAAGGTGATCAAATATGCATTTAAGAGTTTTTCCTGAAGATGGACATTGAAGCAATCAAACAGAAAAATTTATTTTAAATCCTAATTTATCAAAACTTTTCTGGAAATACAAGAATTGATTCTATTGAAAATTCATACTCTTCTTATGCATGGAGTCACTACTGAGACAGATTAAACTATAAAGATAAGGAAAAATTGCCTTCAGAAATTCAGAACCACACATCCTCCATCATCACTCCACACCACCAACATATATACATAATTCACAAATTGAAAATATGAATGTGGTACCAAATTTCTAAGCAGCAATGTTTTAAGCTACAAAACAATTAAGCAACATCGTTAAAGTATTGAAGGAAAGCATATGTGAGCCAAGGGTTTTATATCTGACCAAACATTCTTTGGTATAAAGGCTATAAAGAGCTCTAAACCTGCAATATTTGAGATAATATTATTTCCATAAGCCTTTTCTAGGGAACTTATCATAGAAAGAGTTCCAGAAAACTATAATATCTGGAAAGCTCTTTCATATGGTCTAGCTGCCTGGTGGTCAGCATTTAAGGATCAGAAAATGAAAGATGATAAAATGCAATGTGCACATTATAGGCCCTGATGTGGAGAACTAACACAACCAATTACTAATTGGGATGGAAAGGTGTAGAATAAATAGACATTAGAATAAACTCACTGATTGGCTTACTGGTATTAGGAAGGAAACGATATAATTTAAAACAGAAAAATTAAGAGCTTGAAGCTTACATATGTTTTGCTTTACACATAAAACTAAGATTATACTTACAAGTAGCAAGAGAGGAAAAGAAGCAGTTTCTAGGTGACAATCATATTAATAACAGAAAGGAACTCTTTCAGAACATAGTACAGTTAAATGCATTATAGATAGGTATTAGTATAAAGCTAAACATTAGAAAGGGTTCAAACTTTACTAAGCAGCAAAGGAAAAATGGGGAAAAGGGCAGACAACTAAAATAATGGAACACGCACATACATTCACAATTATATAACATAATACTTTATAATAGAGCTGAGACCAAATATATAACTTGTATCAATACATGTTAGTGGACTTATATAATAAAAAAAAAATTCAGATTGGCTAAGAAAGAAAAATTCAACTTCATGCTGTATGCAAAAGATATACCTAAAATAAAGTGAATTGAAATGGGTAAAGATAAAAAGCATGAACAAAAATACACCAAGCAAAGCAAGGAAGAAGAAAGCAGGGGTCATGATCTTGATCTAAAACAAGGTAGAATTCAGGCCAAGAAGAATTAAACGATACAAAGTAGGACACTCTATAATGCTAAAGAGTGCGATTCACAGTGAAGATATTAATATCTATTCACCAAATATCAGTAGCAACTTTCATAAAGCAGAAACTACAGGCAATGAAAGGAGAAGTAGACACATATTAAAAATAGGAAACTTTAGCACATTTCTCTCAGATCTAGGCAGATCAAGGGGAAAAAAAATGTTAGTAAGGACATAGAAAGCTTGAAAACCTAAGATACAGTCTATAAATATATAAGCACTTTATCCTGATAGCAGAAAATATAGCTTCTTTTCAAGCGTGCATAAGGCCCCATTAAAGTTAACCATATATTAGGCCATAAATAACTCAAAAAATAGAAATATAAACAACATTAAGGAGTCACAATACACTAAGTCCTCAATTAATAATAATAACAAAAAATACACTTCTCACCAGGGAACTTTTTTAAAAAGTAAACTCATATTAAAGAAAAAACACGGGCCGGGCGCAGTGGCTCAAGCCTGTAATCCCAGCACTTTGGGAGGCCGAGGCGGGTGGATCACGAGGTCAAGAGATCGAGACCATCCTGGTCAACATGGTGAAACCCCGTCTCTACTAAAAATACAAAAAATTAGCTGGGCATGGTGGCGCGTGCCTGTAATCCCAGCTACTCAGGAGGCTGAGGCAGGAGAATTGCCTGAACCCGGGAGGCGGAGGTTGCGGTGAGCCGAGATCGCGCCATTGCACTCCAGCCTGGGTAACAAGAGTGAAACCCTGTCTCAAAAACAAAAACAAAACAAGAAAAAACACAAACTAAAATTCTGAAATTCTAGAGAAGAATAGTTGTGAAAGCATGATGCATTAGAATCTAATGAAAATGAAAATCACATAAAAGATCTAGTAGCATCTTGTGTTTGGGAAAGTCTTTCTCTAAGCATGAAGGACTAGAGAGAACAACCCTTTAAAATCAGTGTGACTACAATATAGAGAATGTATAGAAGGAGAAAGGTGGCTCAGAGACCAAGTAGTTTAGATTAGCGTGGCAGCAAAGATGGAGACAAGTAGGCAGATTTTAGACTTTTTTTTCTTATAATCTTAAGAATTTGAGAAACATTTGTATGAAATAGTAATGAAAAGTTAAATGCAAGAAAGAATCACAATTCACTGTATATGACCCAGGTGGGTTGCAAGTGCCATTTACTGAGAGAGGAAGAATGAGAGAAAGTTTGGGGTGATAGGGGCAGTGTGGTTTATTTTGTAACTTACAAAATAAATTACAAAACTAGATAATTTATTATAGAAGAAATTCAAAAGAACAATAAAATAAGATTAACTTTAGTTTTCATCAGAGATGTATTTTTAAACAAACAAAATGTTTAACTTTTTAAATTAACAAATCACTGATGAGAGTGGTGAAATAACACTTTCCTATCCTGCCAATATTTTATAAACTTTTAACTTTTCTAACTGGCTATATGGAAACATATGACCTAGTAATTCTACTGCTTTTCTATTTTCGTTCTTTTATTTTCTTTTTCCTTTGTAACAGAGAGACAGGGTCTCACTCTGTTGCTCAGGCTGGAATGTAGTGTAGTGACCTCAACTCACTGCAACCTTGACCTCCTGGGCTCATACAATCCTCTCACCTCAGCCTCCTGGGATTACAGGCATGTGCCACCATGCCCAGCTAATTATTTATTTATTTATTTATTGGTGGGTACAGGGTTTTGCTGTGTTGCCCAAACTGATCTCGAACTCCTGGGCTCAACCAATCCTGGGATTATAAGTATGAGTTACCACACCCAGTCTAATTTCATTTCTAGAAATGTAACTGAAGAATTAATTAGTGATTTGGACTAATATGTATGTATAAGAATAGCAATCACATTGTTATATATAATAGCAAAAATTATGGCTAGTTACTCATTTTCATCATGTAAATTTTAAAAAATAAAAGTAAAATAAATTGGTAGACCAATATAAAAGCATCTATGTAGTTATTATCAATCACTGTTTTGAAAGCATACTTTTACTTCAATGGAGACCACTTTGAAGTTAGCACAACTATCTGCACCAAGCCTCATTTTAAAATAACTGACCAATTAAAATCATATAAAAATAAGCAATATACATATATCAAGATAAAGTTCCATATAAAGATACAATAAGAACAGTAAGAAGGAATAGTAGAAGATTTTTGAAGATAATGAAAGCATGCTATAATGACACATTTAAAAAAAATCGAAATTACCAGGACCTATCAGGGAGTGGGGGAAAAGGGGAAAGAGAGCTTTAGAACAAATACCTAATGCATGTGGGGCTTAAAACCTAGATGACAGGTTGTTAGGTGCAGCAAACTGCCATGGCACATGTATACCCATGTAACAAACCTGCACATTCTGCACACGTATTTGGGCACTTAAAGTAAAATAAAATAAATAAAAATAAAAAAACAAACAAGCATCAAAATTATTACACGTAATTTTAAAATAAATCATTAGGAAAATTATTCAAGACATACAGGAACTCTCACTCAAGAGCCTGTCTCGACCTCCATGAGACAGGAGAAGAAATAGTTGTCTTCTCATAAAAGCATCTGGCGCCCGTGAAACCTGGCACCTCGCTTGACCTCCGGCTAATAGGGGATGATGCAGCAGGGTGCTGTGGAACT
Organism: Sapajus apella; assembly: GCF_009761245.1. Lineage (NCBI taxonomy): Eukaryota > Metazoa > Chordata > Mammalia > Primates > Cebidae > Sapajus > Sapajus apella. The sequence continues at coordinate 20,107,837 of NW_022436944.1, read as the reverse complement.
AATGGAGTTCTCTTCTTCAGCCAGCAATTAGGGGTTAATTATTAGCAGTTAGGGGTTCGCCACATGCTCTGTGGACCTGCTGTTCCTTCCCAGGACACAGGTTACTTATCTTTCTCTGTATTAGCAACTGGAACCTTCTGCCCTTGGAATCCCCTGTTAATCATATCGTGGGCGACGTCGGCGGTGCCCAGCGGTGTGGAATGAGAGCGCTGCAAGTGCGGACCCGGAAGTTCAGGTTGTTGGGAAAACACTGACTGCCACAGCGACAGACGCGGGACCCGCTCCACCAGAAATTGTTACATGAGCCTGTTTACCCACCAGACGTCTGCATGAGATGGAACTGACATTGTCCTCACTTTGCAGAGGGTTGAGTAACTTGCCTAGGATCACACAGCCTTTGAACCCCGGGAGTCTAACGCCTTCATCTGTGCTCTGAACCACTCTGCCACGTGCGGTGGTTACTCTTGGTTCCATTTGTTTCCACACTGTTTTAAGTTAGTCCTGTGGTTGGTTTGGTTTTATTTTTAAGACATGGTCTCGCTCTGTCACCCAGGCTGAAGTGCAGTGGGGCGATCATAGCTCACTGCAGCCTTGACCTCTGGGGCCCAAGTGATTCTCCCATCTAAAAAAAAAAGACATACAGGAACAACATAAATATGAATTAGAAAACCCAGAAAAGTAATGTCACAAAACAAAGTCAGAGCTGTGTCGAGTGATCTGAATTACAGGTTCTCATATAAATACAGAGAATCTACCCTATGAATATTGCAGAACATACACACACACATCACAGAGAACAAGAAAAATATTCCAAAATATTTCCATGGATTACTTCTAAGTGGTAGAATTATAGGTGATCTAAATTTTTCAGTCTGTCTTGTGATTTTTTATTTTTTTATACAATAAGCATCCATTCTTTCCATAAACCTTTGGTGTCAGAAGACCTCAGGCGCAAAAGATGAAAATAATGATACTCCTCAATTCATGATATACCATCGTCTTTTATCTACAGAAAGGCTTTCACTCTTGCTTTATTTGTTTATTCTTTTTATTTTCATATTTCCTATTCCCCCACCTTCCATAAGCAACTATCCTTGCATTTTTTAATGTCTACTACCTTGTTTATATGCCTTCCTTTATA